>NC_142143.1:33369545-33521060 GCF_024610735.1 Ursus americanus
ATAAATATGCATATTACATGTACATATTACCAATCCTTGGTTCTGCTTGTCTTTCCCAACTAACACAAGATAGTTGAGGTTTATGATGTCCTATGAAAACCTGTAAACTGACTTCTGTGTGCCTCAACTGCTTACATCCTCTGCCTCCCTCCTTACCACTTGGCAATATCCATTTACAGGGTTATACTGTATCTACTATCCATTGCGCTTCTGTGTTTTCTTTTTAGAACGCCCAATCCTTCCTTCATTTGTTTTGAGTGCTTAGCTTGTGCCAGGCAAAGGATTGAAGATTTTATCTGGGTCTATGATAAGGCCATTCTTTCATCTGCCCAAACCAATCATTTTGGTAGTGTCCTTTTCTACCCCCTTCTCTTTATTTAACACTCCAGTCCATCAGCAAATTCTTAGAGTTCTACCTCTTAGCCATGTCTCCCACCATTACCACGTACCAAGAACTTGGCAGTTTATCATCTTCTCTCGTCTAGATTATTTCAATCGCCTCCTTACTTGACTTCCTACTTCTTCAGTTCTTGTCCCCTTATATACAGATGTGATCATTTAAAAAATGTAAGCCAGAAAAAAAAAATTTAAGTCAGACCATGTTATCCTTCTGCTCAAAACCCACAATGTCTTTCCATCTGTCTCCAAGACAAAGCCTTTACTAGGTCTACAAAGCCTTATGTGATTGGAAGCTCACTCTTCCTCTCATCTCAATGCATAGTTGTCCTCCTTGTGGGTCACTCTCACCCAGCCACACAGGCCTTCTTCCTGTTACTATAATAGTTGAGCAAAAACTTTGCATATGATATTCTGTCTGCCTAGAAATCTTGCTCTCCTTTCAGATACCTATTTGCAGACTCTCTCACTTCCCTCAGATATTTGTTTAAAAATTCATTTTCTTATTGGAGTGTTCCTTGGCCCCCCTGTGTATAACTGCAAATTCACCCATTCTGTACTTCAGATTCTTTTGTCAGCTTGATTTTTTTTATTATCAGTTATCTTTGTGAATATGTGATATGTTTATTTAATGTTATTTTCTGTCTTTTCCAAAAAAAAAAAAAAAAGTAAGCATCACAAGGGCAGGAAATTTTACCTCTTTTGCTTGGTGATATATCCTGAATACCTGAAATAGTCCGTAACTTCATAAATATTTGGTGAAGAATGAATATTGGATTCCCAATCTCTTTTGAATCCAATGTACCTGATGGGTAAATGGGTTTGGTTTTTAGTTATAGACCTTAAAGGTGTATAAGTAATGTTCATATAAATCTAAAGTTGAACATATTCTGGTCTAATTACAAACATGCTTTATATTGAATCCTTGAAGAAACCTATTTTTGCACTTCTTTAAACTTTTTCTATTTTCAGTTATAATTTATATAATTGTACTTAAATATGAACAAAATTTCAAACGTGTTGAAAGCATTAAAATGTAGAAAAATAATTTTGCTTATTAAACAATGAAATATATTTAAAATCAGCCTTCAATTTTCCTAGTAAAAAATGTTAGACTCATTTTTATTAGAATGGCAGAAGATGGGGCGCCTGGGTGGCTCAGTCGTTAAGCGTCTGCCTTCGGCTCAGGGCTTGATCCCAGCGTGATCCCGGCGTTCTGGAATCGAGCCCCACATCAGGCTCCTCTGCTAGGAGCCTGCTTCTTCCTCTCCCACTCCCCCTGCTTGTGTTCCCTCTCTCACTGGCTGTCTCTCTCTGTCAAATAAATAAAATCTTTAAAAAAAAAAAAGAATGGCAGAAGATGTTTTTAGATTTTTCTCTATTGTATCTTATATAAAATCATATTTATTGGAAATTATTCATAAAATATAATATGATTTTCCTTAGCAATCTTGTGCATCTCCCCATACCTACACTTCTTTTTGGCAATTAACTTGCAGCCATATCAAAGAATGATGCTTGGGCAGATTTAACTTGGGCATTTTTTTCTTTACTTTTTAGATGAGGTTCAGTTTTATATGAGGAAGCCTGTCACGGGAAATCTCTAGAGGCCTCATATTCTACTGTATTCTCAGCCTTGTAAAATTTAGTATTAGAAATAAGCTTGATATTTTCTCTTTAAATATAGTACTTAGGATAACCTGTAGGTACACTGAAATTGCTTTCAAACTATTTTGATTTTTATGATTATAATAGCTAAAATTAAACTCAAAATTCAGATGGCCCCGGAGAATCATTCCATTCCTTTTTAGGTAGCTTAGCAAGAGCTGGCCTAACAAGAGCGAGTTAACTCAGTGTAAGAATAAAACAATACCTGTCTGCTAACAACCCCAGAGGTATTCCTTTCTACAAAGCCATTTCTTAAATCAGGACTTTCCCATTATAATATAGTGTCCTGGATCATCTCTGTATCATCTTCTTATTAAAAAAAAAAATGTAGAGCATTCAGGGGAGGACTTTCTTTCCTCGAATCCCCTGTGGTGTGTCTGTCTCTACTCCATCCATGCTCTGCTGGACATAGTGTGAGTGGTGTAGTGTGACATAGTGTGAATTCTTCAGGGCTTAGCTACTGGCTTTGCTCTCTCAATATCTCTCCCTTTTCATATATATATCCAAGTCACAAATACATGTATATGAGGTTGTGCATTTCTAGATAATCCATTCTCACGTTCTTAATTTTCCCATTTAAGCTTTACTTTTTTCTTGTTCTTCCACTACAAGTATCAGAAATTTCTAAAACAAATGAATTAGAAGACAAGCCACAGGCTGGGAGAAAATATTTGGAAAAACCACATCTGATAAAAGGTTGTCATCCAAAATACATAAAAAAGTCTTAAAGCTCAATCCTAAGAAAATAGACAACCCAATTAAAAAATGTGTCAAAAACTTTAACAGAGACCTCACTAAAGTGGATATTCAGAAAAGATGCTTCACGTCATATGTTATCAGTGAAATGTAAATTAAAACAACGAGATACCTCTATGCACCTATTAGAATGGCCAAAATCTGGTACACTGACAACACCAAATGTCGGTGAGGATGTAGAGCAATGAGAACTCTCATTCATGGGCGGTGGGAATGCAAAATGGTACAGCCACATTGAAAGACAATTTTGTGTGTTTTTACAAAATTAAATGTACTCTTACCATATTATCTAGCAAGTGTGCTCCTTGATCTTTATTCAAAGGAGTTAAAAACTCATGTCCACACAAACCCCTGCACAAAGATGTTTATAGCAGTTTTTTTTTTTTAATAGTTGCCCAAACTTGGAAGCAACTGAGATGTCCTTTTATTAGGTGAATGGAGAAGTAAACTATGGTATATCCAGACATTGGAATATTATCCTGCACTTAAAAAAATGAGATATGGAGCTATGAAAAGACATGGAGAAACTTTAAGTGCATATTAGTAACTAGAAGAAGCCAATCTGAAAATGTTATTGTATGATTCTGGAAAAGACAAAACTAAGGAGACAATAAAAGGATTCGTGATTACCATGAGGGAGGCAGGGGAGGCTAGGGGAGGAGGGAAGATGAATAAGTAGAGCACAAAAGATTTATAGGCCTGTCAAAATACTCTGTATGGCATTATAATGCTGTGTCAATATAGATTCATCCTTGGTACAAAATGTATCAATCATTCTGATGAGTAATATTGATAATGGGGGACCTTATGCCTGTGTGAGGGCAGGGGGTATATGGGAAATCTGTGTACCTCCTTCTCAATTTTGTTATAAACCTAAAACCATTTAAAAAATAAAGTCTTAAAAAAGTTTCCAAAACATGTAAACTTCTTTGATGATTTAATGTTAACATGGTTTGGTGACTGCATAGAGGAATATTGTGATAGCCGGAGAAGAAGTAATGTTGAGAGAATTTTTGTTAAGGTGAAAGAAATAACAGCGTGTTTTTAGTCTGATGGAAATATTGGTAGTTGAAGATGGAGAAAGAATTACTGGGTGTTTGAATAGTTAATAAGGAAAAACCACATGAATTATTAGTATTATTAGTACAACAGCCTTTAAGAACTTAAAAGGTAATTTTAAATAAGTTCAAAATAAAGACAATGATTCTTTCTATTTACTCTGATACTTATCTTAGTAAGACCCATACCAAACTGTTTCTCTTTGTCCTGGGATTCAGTGGGCTGTCTCCAGGGGAAGAGCAAACAAATTCCGAAGACCACCATTCATGAAATGAGAGGAACTTAGTATGTGACTCCACCAAATTCTGCTTCAGAAAGTGTGCTTCATACTAGTGCCTGATCTCATGGAATTGGAGGAAAATAATTATGATTATTTAGTAAAAAGTATGAGTTCTAGAAGGGCCAAAATTGGAAGTCTTTAGAGTGCTAAGTGGTTTATACGCATTATCTCATTTAATCAGCACAAAACGCTTATGAAGTAGTTATTATTATTCCTGTCTTATTGGTGTGGAAATAGAGGTTTAGATGAGTAAGTGACTTGTTCAAGGTCACCAAGATTAAGACAAGGCTAAAAGAGATGCCCTTAACTCCTGTGCTTCTGAATTCTTATGTCCTAATGAATGTCTTTGCTACCTTATCTTTTAACACCAGTAATAGTACATAGTACAACTTTAATCTTAAAGGTGAATAGGAAGAATAATCCTTTCAATTCCTTTCTCTCTCTCTCTTTTTTTTTTCTTTCTCTTTCTAGCCACTCATTTTGTCTTCAAGCTTTTTCATTAGCGCCAGTGCACAAAACCTGACCATCTCTCCTAATTGTGGCCTTGTGAATTTTTTCAGTAATGAGCTCCAGGGTTACTTTGTGTTAGTAGTATTGGGAATACTTGCATTCTCTTTATTTAAACTGGTCATCTACACAAAGATGCTTATGTGGCCACTCTGTAGCTTAATTTACGTAGGTGACGGCTTTTAGCTTTTTATCTATCCCATGCTATTAGCAGGAAAAAACAGGTACGCTTTGGTGAAGTGCACTGTTAACAACTCCAGCTGTGCATGAAGTCTAGACGGTCAATATAAATATGGACTGGGGGACTTAAAAGTGAGATTTTAGAGCAGTTGCACTTACTTGTAATGAAAAAATACAGAGAGACTATAGGAATAGAGGACAAGATCATTGGATGGGACCAAATCATTCAGAAGCCTATTCTATGTTGATATTGGGGCTACCAGAAAGTAAAATGAAGTTAATAATGGAGAAATTGATGGCAGTTCAGAAAAAATAATCTTCACAAAATGAGAGAGTAGTTGATAGATTACTTCTACAGTGACAGATCATGACTGCTAAGCGAAGTGTTTGTAGGGAGGAGGGGTGGTGGGATATTTAGAGAGGACAATTTTACCATTAGTATAGGGAGTAAGAGAGAACACAACCACCACTTGAGAGAGCTGTAGAAGAAGCACTAACCTCAGGAGAGAGCAAGTTTTCTAGTGAACAAGAAGGTGAAGAAAGTGGAATTTCACAAGATTCTTCAATGGAGAAGGCACTACCTTTTTCTTTGGTAAAAAGAAGGCATTAGACTCAGTGATTTTTAGGATCCCTTTCATAAAATCTATGATTCTGTGATCCCATAAATCAGGTGACTTGTTTGTTTCTTTTTCCCCAGGGCTTATTAACTGGGTGACCTTCCTAATGGTCATCTATGAGTCCTTCTTCTCTCTGACCTCATTTGCAGTCAAGCACCAAGTCTAGCTAAAGCTAGTCTACCTCCTCCTCTGCCCAAAGCCAAGTAACTGCTACTACCATCTCTAACAGAGGCCACCTGTTCTTCCTCACTCTACTTTTTTAGTTGATATACCCCTTGAAGCTAGAGTGGTATTTTAGGAACACAAATTTGATTGTCATTTCCTAATTTAAAACCCTTTAATATTTTTGCATTGCCCTTTAATGAAAATTAAATCCTATATATATGTATATATATCTTAGAGAAAGCTTTAAGTAGTGTGGTTGCTACCTATTTCTTTAGTCTATGTCTTGGTACCTTTCTTCTTCTTCTTTTTTTTTTTTTAAGATTTTATTTATTTATTTGAGAGAGCGTGAGCAGGAGAGGAAGGGAGGGTAGACGGAGAGGGAGAACAGGGGAGTGGCAGAAGGTAAAGGAGAAGAGAGGAGGAGCAGTGTGAGGGAGAAGCAGGTTGCCGGATGAGGCTGGATTCCAGGACCTTGGGATAATGACCTGAACTGAAGGCAGATGCTTAATGGCCTGAGCCACCCAGGTGTCCCTTGTACCCTTCTTATTCTTGACACTTTGTTTACAAAAGTAGTTCCCCCCTTCCTTGAATGTGCTGTTAACTATTCTTCCTTTAGTGCCTTCATATATGCTATTTTCACTTTTATAATACTTCAGTTCTCTTCTCATTCTTCATTCTCAGCTTAAATGCTTTTTTTTTTTTTTTTAAACAAATCTCTGGTCCCCAGACCAGGTCCAGCTACATAAATAATTTTATAGCATACCCTACCCTGTTTGTCTCATTTTTACTTTACATGTTCAACAGCTTTTAGATTGAAAACACTGTTGACAATAGTGTCTGTTTTATCTGTTGGTTAAATAAATCAATAGGAGGCATGGGATTATTACAATAATTGAAATGAGTTGATTTTCTAGAACTTGACTTAAGTATCACAATTGACTGTAAAAGTGAAAATTTGCCTCCGAGTCAAACAAGACATAATGGTCCAAAACAGCACCAACAATCATAAAAAACGTAGCAAATATTTTAGATAGAAAAATGTCCTGGTAGACCATCGGTGCAGAACTAGTGAATAATGTAAGCAAAAGCAGCCCCTCCCATAGCTTGCCAAGTATAATGGTCAAAGTGGAAGCGACCAGAACATTGGAAACAGAAAGTGACACTTTGGAGAAAATGTGTTCTGTATCACAACACAGAGGTGTTGCTTCCTCTTTAGCTCAAGCCAGATGAGAAATGGTTTAAAGAAGCCGACGTGCTGCTTGAAGAACAGAAAGACTAGTCTTGGGATTGCATGGAAAGAAAGGCAATAAGAAAGGCTGTGGATAATGATCTGAGGCAGCAGAAGAAAATAAAAAGTTTGGTTTGCTTTGGGAGCTTCTTTTCTACTGATAGTAGAGGCAAATGCATTTGTGTTTTCTTGAGGGTTAAGTATGAACTGCATAGTAGAAAAAGCTGCCCAGGAGTTAATTCAAATCCTTCCCGAGGCGCTGTTCAGAGAAAGAATGTGATCCTAACAAAAGGATGAACAACGCAAATCCCAAGAATAGCCAAAGAACTATAAAGGGTTTAACAAAAATTCTGCATCCTCTTTCAAATGGGAATGCATGAAATGTTTCTAGTGTGACTTCCAAAACCCCCCAAAAGCATCCATCAGAGCATGAACTGAGTCCAGAACAGATTAGCTTTAAAAATTCCCCAGGGGCTGAGATAAGCAATGCCAAGACACAAGGAAAATTCCTTTTTTCTCATCTCTCACTCTTCAACCTGGAGGAACCAAGGGCCCTAGGGAGGGGGAGAAGAGGAGTAGAAGTCAAGCTGGGGAAGAGAGAAGTCAATGGCTCACCACTTTCCCGTCTCATGCCTTCCACTTACAGCAGACACAAACTGGAAGAAGGGGGATACACTTACTTTAAAAGAATTTTAAGTTATGAACTGTTGTCTTCCAAGAAATGATTTTTTTTAATGAACAAAAGAATTTCAATCTCTACCACATTTGACTATCGGAGTAAGTGGCTGGCGGTGGTGGATCTCATGATTAAAATGAATGAATGAACGAATGAACGAATAAACACACAAATAATAATATAAGAATCTGCTGGTGTTAAAACTCTGGGCAGAAGGGTGTTTCCCCCTTAATAAAAATTGCAAAAGTAGGCAATTGCTTTTTTGAGATTTTTATAGTTTTGAGAATAGGTTGTTGGGTTTATCTCTCATTTGGTAAGTAAAAGAATCCAGCTTTGAAACAGTTTCACTCTTCCTTCCTGAGTTTTTCGGGTTGTGTTCATCTTTCGAAAATGCTGAGAACTATATTCAGATTGTTTAAATCTTAGCATAACTGAAGTGCCATTTGATTTTTAAATATACAAACTCTATTTCTGACTCAATTTATATTAAACCCCAGTTGAATTTTTTTTATTATGTGCATATTGCCAGTAAGTGATTTCCTCAGTTAGGTCTGTGGTTTAATGTAATCCTTTAGAATGTAAACCCTTTCCGAAGGAGTGCATAGAAATCTAATTAAATCATAGGGAAATGAAAAGTTGGTGGGAAAAAGAAAGAAGGAGGAAACAAATAGGAAATAAAAAGAGTGGCTGGCATACCATTTGTTTAGTTAAACCAAGTTCAGTTTTAGCCCTGTTCTTAGATAAAGAACAGGTTTAAGAAAACATCTTAAATTTTTTTAGTTCTATTATTGCTCATGTGGACTATTAGAAAAGTCTTAGACTGTATTTTAAGAGCATTCCAGCAGAGTAAGATACAATACATTACTTAAAGTTCTGAAGGCCATTATCATCTTGGCTTTACCTACTGATAGAAGACGGCAGCTGTTTGAACAGATTTCTTTCTTTCTTTCTTTCTTTCTTTCTTTCTTTCTTTCTTTCTTTCTTTCTTTCTGGGACCTTTCATTACTCAGAACGATATTATTTTGTTGTAGCACTAAATGGAGAATAATTCCATTAGGTCTTTTCCAGTTTACTATATTTCCAAGAGCTTTGGATGCCTTCAACAAACAAAATAGCAGACCCTCTCCACATTACTTGAATTGCTAGAGTTCCGGAGTGTTAGCTCTTACAGATGAGTCTGTGCACTAAGTGAATCAAAGGCATTGGCCCCTTTCCTCAACACACAAAAATAAAAGTAACCAGAATGCCCACAATTTGTATTCCGTTAAATGAAAGCAAAATTCTAGAAGAAAGGGACATTTATACATAGGTCCCAATTTCCAGAACCATTATCAGAAACATTACAATTTTGTTTGGATGTTGTAAAAACACATTATCCAAACCCACTGTTGATGCTCAGAATTACCTACGCCTTTTGAGATTTTTATTTGTTTCTCTTTGTGTTTGATAATAGCTTCAAGTTTAGCATGTTCTGACATGAAAGGAAAGCTTAACATAACGTTGCAGCACATTATGTTACAGCAATCTATTTTCTTGTGGTCACAAGGTCTGAGAAATAAAAGTAGTTTTTTCATTAGGAAGGCATTTTTGCAAACTTTAAAACTAAATGAAACCATTTTTGCCAATAATGCCACTTAAGAAAGTAGCATCAGATAGTTGAGGAAACTCAGTTTTTGTTTTTTTTGTTCTTGATGGCAAAGGGTAAACAGAACCTGTCTGTAGCCCTCATGGTTATTTCTTCATTATCTGCAGTTTTAGAATTTTAGAAATAACTTCTGTTTTGCTTGGTACAAAATCTGGCTAGAGTATCCCCAAAGCGAGAGATTTTAAGCAAGGACCCAAGTCAGTTATTTATTCAAACAATTAGATTCCTACTTTTGGGAAATATATTTTGCTTTCATTGCTAGCTTTTAGGAAATAGATTCTTTCCATTAAGTGATGTGAAAATGACACACTGTTCAAAGTAGAAAACTGTTCTGTAACACTTCTTTTAAACTGACAATATTTGTGATTACCTCACTTGTATATTGTTTCTATCTCTCATTCCATGAACTTGTACTAGGATCATTCTGGAGGTACAGAACAGTAGAATGTGTTAGAATTTTTCTATAAGGCATTTCTGAGGCAAACATAAATAATAGCTATGGATTATGAAAACTAAAGATATTATATACTCATGTATACCTTTGAGGTTAGAAAAGCAAAAACTGTATTATAATTGAGGCAAAGTCTAAAAAATCATACAAAGACAAAAAAGGGTTATAAGTAATTTGTTTATACATAAAGATATCGACGTTATGTCGCGGAGTAAGTACTCTCAGGTGGGGTAAACGGTGATGAAGAAAAGAGATACGGTCTGTGCCCTCACGCAAGTCACAGGTGTGCTACAATGTAGCAATCAAGCAATTGATTGATTCACTGATTCATTTATTCAAATGGATAACCCTTTGAGCAGGCATGGTGTGTACAAATATTAAAGACATATCCTTGTTAATGAGTCTCTCACACTTCATTGGAAAAGACAGACCCCTAAACACATATTAGAATGTAATGTACAATATAATGAATGTTATTATCAGAGTTTTATATGGGTACCTTAAACAATGCCATTAACTTTCCTTTTGGGAAAAATCAGACAGATTTTTCCCCCAGAGTAGATAACATTTGACGGAGACTCAAAAATGTAAGTAGATTATTTTCAGATAGAGAAGAAAGGGCATTTCAGGATAAGAATTGCAATATGAATGTTAGTTTAGGGAGTCATGGGCTACACAGGCCAGATGGCAGACAGTGAGTGGGAAGGAAAGGGATGACAGGAGATAAGGCTGCCTTCGGTCCATATATTAAAAGATCGTGAGTGCCCTAAAAGAAGGTTACAATCTCTATCCCAATTTTTTATGTAGACAGCATTTTAAAAACAATATCACTAGATTTCATTTGAAATTTTATAAATGTTTGACCTATAGCTGGAGATTTATCTTTTTGTTGTTGTTGTTGTTAACTGAGTACAGTTGACACACCATGTTACATTAGTTTCAGGTGTACAGCTTAGTGATTTGACAAGTTTATTACATTATGTTCTGTTCAGCCATTATATTGCTATTACAATATCATTGACTGTATTCCTTATGCTCTGCTTTTTATTCCTTTGACTTACTCACTCCATAGCTGGAGGCCTGTATCTCCCTCTCCCCTTCAACCACTTTGCCCAAAACCCCACCCTCCTCTTCTCTGGCAACCATCAGTTTATTCTCTGTATATATAGTTCTGATTGTGCTTTTTGTTTATCTATTCATTTATTTTAGATTCCATTTGTGAGTGGAATCATATGGTATTTGCCTTTTTCAGTCTGACTTATTTCTTTCACTTAGCATAATACCCTCTAGGTCCATCCATGTTGTCTCAAATGGCATGATCTCATCCCTTTTTATGGCTGTGTAATATTCCACCATATATATATATATACATACATATATATATACATATATATATATATATGTGTGTGTGTGTGTGTGCGTGTGTGTGTGTGTGTGTGTGAACACCCCACATTTTTCTTATCCATGCATCTATTGATGAACACTTAGATTGCTTCCATGTCTTGGCTATTGCAAATAATACTGCAATAAACATAGGGATGCATGTTTCTTTTCGAGTTAGTATTTTCATTTTCCCTGTTTTAAATACCCAATAGTGGAATTATTGGATCACATGGTATTTCTATTTTTCATTTTTTGAGGAACCTCCATACTGTTTTCTACTGTGGCTACACCAATTTATAGCCCCCAAAACAGTCCAGCTGGGGATTTATCTTATGCTACTTTGCATTGCCAGCCGTGAGCAATGCCTACCTCACATTCTCATGATATTTTATTGTAGTTGTCCTTAATAGAAATACCATTTCTATTTTGGCACTGCATTTTCAAATAGAAAGATCATAACTTAGTAGCAAGATATAAAGACTATGAGCATGCCCTGCTGTTGAGCCTTCCCTTTTACGTAACATAAAAATTAGATCTTGAGAGAGAAAGGTCCAAATCATACTTTTCTAGTGAGAGTTTATCAAGTCTGTGGTTATTTTTCCAGACGAAGAAAGAATTATCTAGGGCAAATGGACAAAAAGTCGTCCTGACCTACAAGGCAGGAATGGTGTAGGCTTCACTCACACAATGTTACAAGAAACTCTTGCTCTTTAGTGCTACCTGGTTTAGCTTTAAACTTTGCTACATTGTGGGGCAAGTTGAATTCATTCTGCATCACGTGGTATGATTCTCCAGCTTTGCAGTCTACCTTAGAGGTGAGCCTTACCTAATCCATCCTCAGTGTAGAAATAACACACTGTATACATTAATCATGATCTTGTGACATACCCAGGAGAGATGTATGGCAAACCATTTGCTCCAGTCCACTGCCCCGGAGTGTCCATGCTGGGACTTACTGCACAGTAATTGATAAAAAGACACGTAGTCAGGGATCCAGAGCCTAGCCACATATTACAAGATAAAGAGTCACCTGACCTTTTACACGCCTGTTCAGTCGACATGTCCAAAAAACTTAGAATCATTTTGATACCTCTTTATTCTCATATATTCTTATATTCTCAATCCAGATATAATTCACTAACAGATTCTGCCTATCTCTACCCTTCAAAATATATCTAGAATTTAATAATTTTTCATCATTTCTCTGCTACCGTTTTCTCTGAAGTAGCTATTATGCTTCATCTGCATTATTTTAATAGTTTCTCAGTGTATCCTCCCTGATTCTGGTGTTGCTCACCTTTGGTCTATTCTAAATGTGGCAGCAAATTATCCTATAAGATATTAGCACAGGGGCATCTGGATGGCTCAGTGGGTTAAGCGTCTGCCTTCAGCTCAGGGCACGATGCCAGGGTCCTGAGATTGAGCCCCATGTCAGGCTCCCCTGCTCAGCAGAGAGCCTGCTTCTCCCTCTCCCTCTGCCTGCTGCTCCCCCTGCTTGTGCTCTCTTGTGCTCTCTCTCTCTGAAAAATAAATAAAATCTTTAAAAAAAAAAGTTCTACAACATTCCCCTTTTAGCCTCCCTATATGTTCTATTATCTTATTACTTCACACCAATGCCCCTATCCTCCCAATGGCAACCATTTAGCCTGTTTAATACGTGTGACTTTCTGTTTGTATCTGTTCTTATAAAATGTCTATTTCTGGTTTTGTAGGTAAAAATAATTTGGAATGTCCCTGGAATGCTGTAAAATTTGATGATAGTGGTTAACTCATTCCTCAGATGTACACACACACACACACACACACACACACACACACACACACACATACACACACACATGAGAGAGAGAGAGAATGGAGAGAGGATAAACTTGTGGCCAGCACTAAAGTTTGGCCAATGAGACCTTGATGTTAACTCCCTTCTCGATTGCTGATTCTAGCATAGAGTCTGCAAGACTACATATGTTAAAAACAAAGCAAAACACCTTGAGCTGAGTTTTTCTTGCACCTAGCAGTGGGATGTTACACACATAAAAAATAATGATCTATAAGTGAAAGTTCATGGGAGGACAACCCTTCCTAAAGAGAAAGGAAAAGCCAAATCAGGACAGTCTTTCACTTCTGTACATTGACCTTTCTTCTTTGTGAAGAATACAGTAATAATGCCTCTAGGTATGCAGCCAGATTGCAAACTTGAGGACAAAAGCCAGACAATAAACATCATGTAGCAGAAAGACAGAAGGAGCACAGGTCTTTTTTGACATTCTTGAACAGCTGTACAATCACTGGACTGCTTACATGTGGAGTTTTTGTCACGTGGAAAAATAAACTCCTGTTTTTTTTCCCTATCTCTTGATACCTCTATCCACCTAGTTAGTCTACTGAATATCAGTGCTTCCTATTATTAAATCTGATACTTACATCATTCACTGTCAGTTAAAATGAGGTTTTATTTTGGCTCAGAGTCTTAAAAATATTATTTGCATCCATAAGATGGTGAAGGGAAGCCTGATTGAATTTACCTGAATGACTTGGATAATCAGGAAGAACAAAATATAGACAATAAGTTTAAAATGTAGAATAATACAATCAATTTCATTCCATTTTATGGCTGATGACTTATAAATATAAATAGATACTGAATAAATTTTGCAAAATGGCTTTCATGGAGAATAAATTAAGTTGGATCACTTCTCCATAACAGACTAATATAGGCATGGATTACTGTTTTTGACAATCATAGATGCTAAGGTATTTTGAGAGCTCCAAAGTTAAGAAAATATATCCTTTGAACTTTTTTTCCCCCAAGTGTTTGAAAATGTACTTACTACAAATCTACTTAATTAAAGTTTTCTAATATGTCTTCCATTGCAGTTTACTCACTCATTATGGAAAGTGTATTTTTTTTAAATCTGAGTTACTCTTATCATGTATAACAGAGCATCTTTGAAAAGCAGATGCACATTTTATTGGTAAATTAGTCCAGCACAAAAGATTTAATAAGTATGCACCCTTACTATGCTCAATGTCAACCTTTAGTGTGTTCTAAATGCTCTGCATGTAGATGTTGATGTATTTGAACGAGTATTTGAACTGAATGTATTTGGATGAGGACCATAATATATTTTTGACCACTAGGAGAACATAAACAGTAATAATATTTTTATTCATAAAATATTAATGGAACTAGCAAAGACATATTAGACCTGTTTTCTGTTGAGGTTTTTTTTTTGTTTTTTTTTTGTTTGTTTTTTTTTTTTAGTGACCTATGAGCAATCCAACCTTACATACAGCCTGGACAAAGCTGTATATTTATTTTCATTCCATAATATTTCATAGCTACTTATTTTATATCTGTAACTAGACTCTGAATGTTTAAAGAAAAAGGCCTCTAGCTCATCTTTCTTCTGTATCCTCATGAGAAGTTCGCGAATTCTTAAGAACTCCTATTCATATTGAAATTGTAATTATGATCCTCTATGTATGTGAAAACTGCAGATTAGCATTCATTCATCTCTTCAACAATGTGCCAAATGCAGTGAAATGCTGGTATATCAAACGTATGGAATCTGTTTTCATGGAGCTTCCAGTGTGGTCAAGAGGCAGCCGTGTAAATAGGGAATGATTAGGTAGCTAACAATTAAGCAATTAGAGTTATGAGAGGGGAAGATCAGGTATTTTAGAAAATTTAGGAGGTAGGACCTAATATGGACTTATGGTAAGAGAAGGGTTCCTGGGGGAAATGATCATAAATTATAACCTGAAAAATGAGTAGGAACTGGCAAAGCAAAGTGGGGAAAAAATTGTGAGGAAATGGGTTCCATATAAAAGTGCTTCATAACTAAAGTGTCTGAGGCAAAAGAAAACATTGCTCTTTCCAGGAAGTGAAAGCAACCAGACATAAGGGAAAGTAGAGTCGGAGTTTGGAAGTGGGCTGCACAGCAGTGGATAAAGTCTGATCCTTTCTCTAAGAAGCAAGATCTCTGTCGCCTGCCCTCCTTTCTCCTCACCGTTCATCTTTAGTCTTCTGATTATACTGGTCTGGCTCTTCTTTGATATGCTCACTTAGCATTTCTTCATTATTCTGTAGTTCCTTTTAAATTGGGTTACATCATAATTTCATGCCAAATTTGGGCACATGAGTCTTTGCCAAGTCTGGAAGCCCAAGTCCTAGTGTTTAGCACGATACAAAGGATTCCTGTCTGGTTACCACAAACCTGGGCTGTCAGTTTGGTATCTATCCCCAGGCTGCCTTTAAATAAACAAAGAAAAGAAATGCTGTCCTTTTCATGGGGATGAGATGAAGCCAGAGAAGCTGACACCTGAGTGTTCTTACTAATTCACCCTGTTAATACTAGTAGCAGAACAAAGTTTAGAATCAGACTAATCTGAGATAAAGTCTCAGTTTTACTACTTGAAAGCTGTGTAAACATGGTCAAGTAACTAATGTCTTTAAAGTTGAGTTGTTTCATCTGTAGCACTGGAGACATAAAGCCTACATCTTTGTGCTGCCATCAGGACTAAAAATAATTACTTCTGGAAAGATTTTAGAAGAGTATCTGGCAACTAGAAGGAACTCAATACATGAGAGAAATTATTGTTAATTTTTTTCTGAACCTTTGTTATTTTTTTAAGATTTTTTATTTTTAACTAATCTCTGTACTCAACATGAGGCTCAAACTCATAACCCTAAGATCAAGAGTCACATGCTCTACCAACTAAGCCAGCCAGGTGCCCTGAACCTTTGTTATTTTTATCTTAAAAAAATGGTAATGTTGTCCATATTGAGTGACTTATGAGTGATAAAAAAGGCTAAGACTACAAAGTCACATAAAGGGTATCTAGTGAATGGTAGACACTCAACTAACATGAATTTCTTCCTCTTATGCTTAGGGTATAAGAAAAATGGTTGCAGGGGCGCCTGGGTGGCATAGCAGTTAAGCGTCTGCCTTCGGCTCAGGGCGTGATCCCGGCGTTATGGGATCCAGCCCCACATCAGGCTCCTCTGCTATGAGCCTGCTTCTTCCTCTCCCGCTCCCCCTGCTTGTGTTCCCTCTCTCACTGGCTGTCTCTATCTCTGTCGAATAAATAAATAAAATCTTTAAAAAAAAAAAAAAAGAGAAAGATGGTTGCATTCAAGGCTCTTCATATTTCTCATATGCCTAATTATTTTCGAGTAGGGGAAATGGTATATGTAAATAAACATACAAGAAAATGAAACTTGCTCCAGGAAATACATGGAAGAGAATACTGATGCTACCTTTGCTACTATTAATTATAACAGTGCATATAGCTGTAATTCCATATTTGTCCAAGCTGTTGTGTGAAAGAACTAAGATAGTTAAGTCACTTGGTAACCCTGCAACTATTTGTGTGAATTTTTGTACAAATTAGGGAAATTCAGTCTATCTGGCACATCTATTATAAAAGGTATAGTAATGTGTAGAGTGTTATGTTGACTGAGGAGAGTTAGAAAATTGACTGAATAACATGCTTATTAATATTTTATTTTAAGATATTAAAAATAACAACTCAAATTTCATTTAAATCCTAAAATGTATGGAAATGTTTAGTTTTCCTCCGACGCTATAATTCCATAAACTTTATGATTTCATCCCCAAACAAACATAGGAAATATGTACGAGACTTGCCAAAACACAAAGACAAAATAATTCTCTGCTTTTCACGGAGATGATTGTTCATACAATTTGGATCACATTAAGAATATAACACTGCCAAATAAAATATCATTATATGGCATTTTGGATGTCTTCTAACTATTCAATAGCGATTCTTGATCTTTACTGTCCCTTTTCTGATATTAAAAACCACAAAGCGGGGCACCTGGGTGGCTCAGTGGGTTAAGCGTCTTCCTTTGGCTTGGGTCATGATTCCAGGGTCCTGGGATCGAGCCCTGCATTGGGCTCCCTGCTCAGTGTAGAGCCTGCTTCTCCCTCTCCCTCTGCGGCTTCCCCTGCTTGTGCTAACTCGCTAGCTCTCTCTGTCAAATGAATAAATAAAATCTTAAAAAAAAAAAAAACACAAAGCAATTTGTAACACTCAATTTTGCTGTTGTTCACTTTTCAGTAAAAACATGATAAAGAAGGTGATGCAAGTCAGTTCTGAGAGGCATTTTCAGGTTTTCTAATAGCACGAACTGGGCTATGATCTCTATCTGAATGCATTTTAACTTAGAAGTCATGGGATTGCCATAGAAATTTTAACAAATTCTAACAGATATCCTCCATCATATCTTTGTAATGCAGAAGGTCTATTGGTTGATATTGGCTGTTGGCATTCAACTCTCTTGATGAATCCACCACTGGATTTATAGTTAAATTTCAAAAGCCTCCCCCAAAATGATTTTCCAAACTTAATTTAAACTTTCTTTTGGCTCAAATCCCTTCTGTTGTTGCTTCACAGACCCTGCATTTTTTTTTTTTTTGAATAGTTGCATCTCCTTGATATCCCATCCTTGTTCAAAAAAAAAAAAATCCATTTATGGGAATGGCAGGAGGCTTTGGATTATTGGGCTCCTTTTATTTGGCACTAACCAACTGCCCTAGTCATAAATCAAATGAGTCAGTATGTTGGAGACTAGTAGATTCAGAAAAGGCACCCCTTTTAGCCATATGCTTACATTGTTCTGCATATGCAACAGGGAGAAAGCGTGGAACTCACAGTATTAAAAAGGGAAGTCAACAGACTAGCTCTCTTGAACCTCTGAAATTTGGAGATGGATTTATGCAAAACAGAGTCCTGTTTAGCAAAAAGAAAAGTGGGGGGTAAGGGGGGGAACAGGGATTGTTTAATATGAGTTGAATAAAAGTAGAAAAAAAATTGCCTTTTGTTGGGTATTATATTTAGGTTGAACTGACATCTGGTTCTAATTTGCTTTCCAAGCTAATTTTTTTTTTTAATCACTTCATACTGGTCCAAAGATGCCATTTTTAAAATTTTGCATTTCTAAAACGATTATATAATTTAGAAGATAAGATGCTACTGTGGATTTCTGCACACTAGAGGGCACTAAGATATCCAAAGATAAAATGTACTCAAGATTTTACCTTAGCTAACTTTTGAGGGAACAGTTATCATAATTTTTAAATCCTTTAAAAGAGAGACAGGGACAATAATAGAATTAACACAACATTGTAAATATTGGTTCTGAAAATATAAGATCACAATATTATTTTTTAAAGTGATTATTGCATCAGGTTGTCCTAGTAAAGAATGCTGAGTCTCAGGATATTTTATATGAACTTCTCAAACCCCTTCCTATAACTAATGTTTTCTTTTTTGAAGCAATAATTGCCAAACAGATTTTTTTTTTGAAGCTTTTATTTATTTATTTGAGAGAGCGAGCATGCAAGCAGAGAGACGGGCAGAGTGGAGAGGAGAGGAGAAGGGAGAGAGTCTCAAGCAGACTGGGTGCTGAGTGGGAAGCCTGACATGGGGCTCAATCTCAAGAGCCAAAATCAAGAGTCGGACACTTAACCGACTGAGCCACCCAGGTGCCCCATCAAACAAATTTTTAATATATTTTTCCACTGATTCATAACAGTAACTTTTCCAGTCATCTTGGTATAATCGTATCGATAATGCTACTGAATGCTCAACAATCTACCATTTTTAGGGCTGAGAAACACTGGCCATTTATTGGCTGGATGGCTAATGTTCAGAGCCAGCATAGATATGTTTTTATTTTACAGTTTTGGAATGTGCTTAAAAACAAAGATTTTTCAAACAGCCAATAACGTGTTTTTAAGAAAGAGATTTCTACTTTTATCTCTTTCTTTCTGTGGCCTTTCTCTTCTTATCCATTGTACTTCTTTCTCTTCACACTTTGATATTCACTCTTAAATAGCCTCTTATGAGTGTTAAAAATAAGACAACAGACTCCAAATGGAGACGGTATGCCAACCCCACGCCAACAAACCAAGGCTTAATTAGTTTTGCTTCTCCCAGAAATGGAATTTTAAACGTTAGTCAGGAATCATTCATCAGCACTAGTTACGTAATCTGCCTGATTGACCCCTGCCATCTCCTAATGAAAAGTAACTTCTCAACACACTTTTTTGCCTAGTATAACCTCCTTGTTCCAGTTCCCTTCTATCTATAAAAGTCTTTCATTTTGTATAGCTCCTCGGAGTGCATTCCTACCTGCTAGATTGGATGCTGCATGATTCGAATTGATTTTTGCTCAAACTCTTAAAAATTTGTAATATGCCTCAGTTTATCTTTTAACACGAGTCACACAGAAACACACACACACAACTTTTTTCCTTTCCCTTCTAGTCATGGGCATCAACTAATAAGAAAAGGCAACAGGAGCTTTGTGTACTATAAATTACAAGCCACTCGCAACTCTGTGTCGATTTAGGACCTACTTTTAGTGTCCATCTTGGAAATGTGCCTATGGAAGTGTTAAGGGAGCAGTACCCAAAAATAGATTTAAAACAAGCAATTGAAAAACAACTTAAAAGGATGATAGCAAAGCAAAGAGATGAAAGTATTGATTCTGTAATTTATCATTTTGAAGTAAATGTAGAAGTGCTTGGTTTGGGAAGTTGTGAGTAGGAGTTATTTGTCTTATCTGGGAGATGAGTGTTCAGGGAATTTGGCTTGAAACATACTCACAATAAGTACACACATCTAAACACATTCATTGTTTTCAGTGTCACAAAAATAAACCCATGAATATGCCAATTGATATAAATGTCTGTGCCCACTAGAAAAGCTTTTTCTATGTACTGCCTTTAATACATTTAACACATTAGAGTGACCATTACCACCACATGCAAAGCTAATGTTTAGTACTTAAAATTCTAACTGTCTACGGTAGGAGGTAACATTTTAAAAATAGTATTTATAAAGATATGATGAAATAGTTTATAACCTGAAAAGTGGATGTCAAAGCAACACCCAATTTGTCAGATCAAATCAAATCACAGATCTGACATACAGAGGGATAGCAGTTCTAACCTCAAATGTTGTAAACGTCTACATAGTGATGGCAGATCCTGGATGCATTACAATTTTTTAAATTTGAGTATTCAACTTTCTTTTCCTTAGTTCTCCGCCCCCTCCCCCCTCTTTTCTGTGTTAGGTATATTCTTAAACATCAGAGGCAGAACACTGAGGTGTTTCAGTTTGTACCCTGGAGCCAAGCTGTCTGGGTGCAATCTTGGAGCCGCGTTTTACTGGTGGTATGAGTTTCAGTGAGTTGCTTAACTTCCCAGTGGCCCAATTTCCTCACCTGTAAAATGGTAATAATAGTGGAAATGGTGTTTTGTGAATGAAATGAAATTATTCATCTGAGGCGTTTAGGCCTGTACTTGAGTGGCAGTATACAAGTGTTTATTAAATACTGAAGGAGTAAGACAACTGAATTAATGACATGTTGAGTTATTTATGATATTTAGAGAAATGGCATTTGATATTTTTCAATTTTATATACCACCTTGCACTAAAATCCTGTTCTAATGATTGAATAGCAGCTTATTGAAATGAGCATATCAAAGTAAGAGCCTAAGCACCACTTGACTCTGTTTTTCTATTTGATTGTAAACACATTTCCAGAATTGCTTAAAGCACTGGATTCTTTAATCATTCTTAATGTTACCTTTTTACATCTACTTTACACTATGGGTTTCAACAGTTAATCATTTGATTATGCACCATACAAATATATATTCAACCTAATCTATCAGAATAAAAGTAAACTTAAATCTTCCAATCCTCATTGTTGGTATCTATTTTATACAGCACTTAACACAGTTTGCCTTTAGTCCTTTAGTTGAAATTATGTGCATGTATGTATGTGTATTTCTGTGTTTTCTATGAACTCCAGACATTTATAACCAAAGGTTGGAATGAGTGACTTTTTTTTTTAAATATTGATTTTCAGGAGTGTGTGTGTGTGTGTGTGCGCGCACATGTACAATGGTTTTGAATTTCTTATTTATTTTACCTCTGCTGTCTGGATTCAGTTCAAATTAAAAAGAACAAAACTGCCCCAATTAATTTAACACAGCCCTATGCTAGGTGCTGTGGAGAAGACAGATGAAAAAGACCTGCAGGCCATAGGATACATAGGCAGAAAGACATATATGCACATGATTTTAAGTCAAGACAATATGCGTTAAGTATTAGATCTAACAGACGCTAAAAATGAGCTATGGGGATTGCAAGATGTGAGAATGATTCTTACAGGTAATATTTAATTAATGAAATGGACTTCAGACACAGGGAAGAAAATAATTTCTGCCAAATGAACCAACTTGGTCAAAGGTAAAGAAATAGAGAAATGTATGACAGACTTTTGGTATAATAATACCAGTAATAACTAACAAAATATAAATCAGGCACTGCCCTAAGCAGAGTCTATGTGCTAATGCAGTTAATTCACATCAACTCTGTAGACACTCATCATCTTAGTTTGATATGGAAGAAAATTGAGTTATTCAGAGTTATTTCCAGTATATCAGATTTTCTGATGTTTATGATGCTGGAGGGAAGAGAGAATTCTATGAGGTATAATGAGGGATAAGTTTTGAAAAGGCATACACAAAAAGTCATATTATAGACCATTTAAATGTCTTTTTATAATGCATTCTCTTTAATTCTCTAGCACCATCTCTTGTGATCCTGTTATATTGAATATCTTCCAATTCCTCAAATGACCCTTTTTACTCTTAGTTCTGGATGTTTTGAACTGTTGTTTCCTTTACCTGGAACACTTTCTTCCCACGGACACCAACATATTTCTTTGTCATTAATCTGGCCTCAGTTTAGATGTCACTTTCTCTGGGAAGCTATTCCCAGTATTCCTTCTCACACTGACTTATAAAATATAGTTTGGCCCTGAGCTTGCATGGCATTCTCCTATCTCCTTCCACAGAAACGATGACATTTTTGCTGCAGTGACATGGTAAATGGCTTCTTCCCTGCACTTAAAAATCCTTGAAGACAAAGACCTGGTCCAATTTATCCATTATAGTAGCCCCTGTGTAAATACACTAAATATGAGTAAGGCTTTGAATAAATATTTTTGAATAAAGGCCTTTTGTTTTTTTGTATGGCAATTTATAATATGTAATAATAAAAATAGTTTTTGAGATAGTGATAGGTACAGACTTGTATTATGGATGGATAACTTTCTTGGTATGAAGAAAGAAAGGACTTGAGCTGACAGAAATACAAAATAGAGGGTGAGTGTATTATATTAGAGCAAGACCATTTAAAAAATTGTACAGGTGGAAAAAAGTGCGTGTTTGAATACTGGGTGCGAGGGACTATATCAGGCATTTTTATTTGTTGCTTTTGTGTCCAGAACCCATTTATCTTTATTTCGGTCATTGTACTTGATTTTCCTTTAGACAACCATTTTCAGGGATATACATACATGTGACTAAGGGTCAATGAGAATTCACCAAGCCGAGAGAATGTAAATGTGAATGCATCCATCTGTTAATAGCCATCATCCTTACTCTACAGATAGAGAGGGCCAAAAGATATTTTCCCAAAGAGGGTAAAGTTGAATCAAGGGACAGAGAGGCCTGAGCCCTTCTGACATCACTTAATTTCTGGAACCAGCAGTATCCAAAATCAAATCCCTCTTTTGACATACTTATTGTCTGAGTTATTAAATATCCTTTTCTCTTTTGCTTAAAATAATGTGAGTTGGTTTTTTTCTCAGTCGTAATCTGTAAACATCTGCCTAAGGTGAGTTAAAGATGATGAGGTATAGAGAAATGACTATTTAGTCTCTAAAATAAGAAGGAAGGGGCACCTGGGTGGCTCAGGTGGTTAAACTTCTGCCTTCAGCTCAGGTCATGATCTTGGAGTCCTGGGATCAAGCCCCACATAGGGCTCCCTGCTCAGCAGGGAGTCTGTTCTCTTTTTCCCTCCTCCCCTTCCCCAGCTTGCGCTCACTTGCTCCCTCAAATAAATAAAATCTTGAAAAAAAAATTAAAAAAAATAAATAAGGAAAACATGAATGACAATAAGGATAATTTTTGAGAACCCATGTATCATTTATATTTTACAATGTTATGTTTAGCATAATGTAATATAATTTTAACATACTACTTTAATGAAATTTATCAAAAGTACTTTTAGTTTTAAAATATATTGTATGTTAATTTCATATCAATTTTTTATATTAGAAAGTTGAATTTCCTAGATATCTGAAAACCGACCCTTTCCTATCATTGCTTTGCCTAATTATATTTTTATCAATTCACTGTTATTTTTGTCTCAACATTAACTCTGTATTTTATTTATACATAACTTTATTACATCTAAACAATTGTATTTAATTATATATTATAGTTTATAGTTGCAATTTCTTTCTTTCTCTTTCTCCCCTTCCTTCCTTCCTTCCTTCCTTCCTTCCTTCCTTCCTTCCTTCTGAGAGAAAGAGTGCAAGCAGGGAGTGGCAGAGGGAGAAGGATGGAGAGAATCTTAAGCAGGCTCCACGCTCAGCATGAAGCCAGACACCGGGTTCCATCTCAGGACCCTGAGATCATGCCCCAGCCAAAATTAAGAGTCAGACGCTTAACTGACTGAGCTACGCAGAGCCCCTATTTGTAATTTCTTGATAACCTATGTAAATTGTTGAGCTTATTTAATCACCTCAGTTGAACACTGCTAATTACTTTTAGTTCCCCTTTTGGTACAATGCTGTACCTTCCCATTAAAAAAAAATACACATATACTTTCTTAACCCCATATTTAGAGACTGTCATAAATAATAAATAAGTCATTTCTTAAATAAGTGTATTCTTAATTTTAAGTTCCCTTTAAATCTCACTACAAATGGGCATTTTCTTTTGATCAAAATAAACTAACAGTATACCTCTCTCATCATCCATTTATGAAGATGTAGAAAATCCTCCACTGAGCTCCCCCACATTGTCAGGAAGCAATGCTACTCACATCTTGATAAGATAACATGCAGAAATATCATATACAAAATTTAAGATCTTATTTCTCCTCAGGAAGCAAATCTGAAAATGTTTCTCATGATGTGCTTTTAGCAAGATACTTTTAGAATTGAAATAGTTCAATATAATTAGCATTTATAAGTAGTTTTGACTACATTTTGTTTCTGAAAATGATTTTGCTTATTAATAATGTTACTTATATAAGAGCTATGTAACATACATAGATTATAAGCATAATATTATGAAGCATAGTACTGTAACTATTACTCATGATCTACCTAGTCAATCTGAGGACTAGAAAATTTACAATGATTTGATTCTACTAATCTGTCCCTCTCATAATCCTTTCCTCTACTTTCTCTCTCTCAGAGGTATCAATGATTTTCCAAATTGATTTTTCCTAAGAAAACAGTGAAATTTATAATTTTTATTATACTGTTTCTTAAAACAAACTGTGGCATGATGGAGACAAAAAGACAGAGTGCAGTGAATTCATCCTTAATAAAAATACACTTAGAATAATTTTTATTTCCCAGTACACAACATTTTTTAAACAATAGGAAATCCAGGTGCATGTTTCCCTATGTATTGAATTCAACTCTGGATTTTATAATAGCGCAATAACAAAACAACGATTTCCTGCTGAATTTGAGAAATCTCATAAATAGCAAAATTTGAACTACTGGAACATTTATTAATTTTCTAACTTATGTTGCTTATGGCTGTTCTTTGGCAAATTCAATAGGCATCTAATTCCTAGTTTAGTGCAAATAACATTTCCCCCCAAATTTTAGAAATTTCTGAATGTATAAACTGTTTGAATTTAAATGTCGTCTTAGATTTTTAACCTAACAATATGTTCTCTTTTGGCTGCCAAAGTAACTCAAAGGAACCATTCTGATTTGACAGTTAAGAGTTCAAATGGGATGAATCTAAAAAGAAATCTGCAAAATGTATAAAACTTGAAAATAACATGGGAGTTTTTTGGCTCTGATTTTCACTTTAGGATTATTCATGTCATGCTCCTGAAATTTGTGAAGGATCTGATAGCACTTAGAGCATGTCCTTATTATTTTCCAGTCATATGGATTATGAAAAATCATTTATTAATTACTCCCAAGTCATCAAGGAGCAACATTATTCAATTACATCATAATATAATTCCCTCAATTAACAAATATTTTATTTAAAAATATTTATTGAGTCCATAGTCTGTACCAGGTTTTATTCCAGGCTCTGGTAATCCAGCAGTGAAAAAGAGAAATTTTGTGCCCCATGGAGCATCAACAAAACAAGCCGACCGTTATTTTAAAAATTCAGTATTAAAACGTAATGTTAATACCAAATGGAAAATACCATTTTTCCCCAAATTTTCAGTTGAATGATTGGCATTTTATAGACAAAGTCTAAAATTTCCTCCATTAAAGGCAATGATTACTTGGAATCATTAAGTCATTTATTGAGCAATGAATTTGAGCAGAAGCCATGGCTTTAAGGATTTTTAAGAAATAAGTTTAGGGCAGAAACTGTCCAATTCAAGACTTGTGAATTAATACAGGCTTCATTCTGAAAACATGAGTCTTTATTAAGCTAATTTGAGATCCTGAATAGGAAATAATATTAATCAACTGAAATATTAATATCATGACTTCATTTTCTTGTCTATGTGGTAGAATTATATTTTTTTCTTTCTAGACTTGAGATTAAGGGGAATTTTATTTTCTACACTTCTTTAAAGGATATATAATTATGTTCTATAGAACTTTATTGAAGATACATCGATTTTAATATTTACCTCTACTTCATATTCTTATTATCATTTTTATGAGTTCCCATAGAGGCAAATGCATATTATCATATTATTGAATGCATACTGTATCAGTTATATCCGTGATTTTACTTCCCATTTGAACGGTGGTTATCTAAATAGAAGGATCCTTACTATGTTACTGGACAATACTTCTACATTGTTTAAAATGATAAAAACTGTACAGGATGCAATGGGCTATTGAGGTTTAATTTGTTGGGCTACTGAGGTTTAATTTGTTGATGATCAACTCTTTGTCCCAGTAATGATAAAATGTGGTCAAAGTGATCAAAATATAATTTTTTTTCAGTTGGGGGACAGCATGTAGTGTTGCCTAATAGTTCAGAAATACAAAACAGATATACACATTAGTTCGTTGTTACAGCATAATTCCTGCATGTGGATGGTTTGGTGGATTAATAAGCATTAAAAAAAAACGTTTGCAAAACAAGAAAAAATGTATATATCATAGATTCTAAAAATGGTCATAATCCTTTACCTCTCTTTGTATTTACACCCTTTGTCATGTGAGTTTGCAGTCCTTATAAAGCAGGCAGAGCTTTTCCCATACTGTGAAGCTGACCCGATCTTGCAACTTGTTTGACCAACAGAATGCTGTGAACATGGATGCTATGGAGTGGATTCCCACTCTATATCTCAAAGGCTGTATGTGTTTTTGTTGCCTCTTGTGTTTCTACCATCACCACCATGAGAACATGGCCAGGCCAGCCTGCTGCAGGATGAGAGACATGTGAAGCGGAGCTGACTCACCTTAGTCATCCCAGCAGATTTCAAAGCCTACGTAACATGCAAAAGCATGAAGAGCCCATCTGCAGTCCACAGCACTGCCTAGACGATAACTGCAGATGACTGAGAAATACACATACTGTAGTATTCCACAGGAGCTTTGTGATGATTTTTTATGCATGATTACTGTGGCCTAAGATGATTGATTAAAAATTATTTAAAGTAGTTATAAGATCTACCTTACATTTTTTGAGTGTTAAATGTGAATAAATTAATTAATTGTAGAGTATTCATGTGATTGATTTTTTAAGTTCTGAATTCTAAGGGCTTCATATTGTTAGTTCTATTTTCATGATATATCTTGAAGATTTGCACTTAAATGACTTAAGAATAACTCATTAGATAAAGGTGAAACGAATTAGTGATTTGAGAAAAAAATAAAAATGTATAAAAAAACTTGTAAAATATTTTCTATGAGCATAATTTCCCATGTTTGAAAAAAAAATAAATGGTGTCTCTGAAACCCAGAACAATTAATCCTTAATTTACATTTACTTTTATTAAAATGTTAATAGGTTCAAGTTTTGTTTTTGTTTTTTTTAAAGTAAGCTCTACGCCCAGTGTGGGGCTTGAAATCATGACCCAGAGATCAAGAGTTGCATGGTCTATGAACTGAGCCGACAGATGCCCCAGTTAAAAAGTATGTTTTAATAAAGCTTCTTTTAGTTAGAAGAAACCTGGTTCTGGTATGTCTATTTTTTATAGATTTTCTTCAAAAATTAAAAAATCACAAGGGCAATTATCATGAAAATTAATTAAATTTACCTTACTTCACCCATATATAAGTAAGATAAAAGTGTAATCACAGAGACATTCAAACAATAAAACAAAGTGGCATAAAATGTATGGCATAAAAAGCAATTAATTTTATGGACCAATATTTATGAGGGTTCCATATTTGCACTGCTTTTTTTTTTTAAAGATTATTTGTTTATTTATTTGAAAGAGAGAGAGAGCACAAGCAGGGGGAGGAGCAGAGAGAGAGAGAGAAACAGACTCCCCATTGAGCAGGGAGCCTGATGTGGGACTTGATCCCCAAACTCGAGATCATGACCTGAGCCAAAGCAGATGCTTAATGACTGAGCCACCCAGGAGCCCCATATCTGCACTGCTCTTAAACTTTGGTTGGACCCAGCCATCTCAATGTCATATTAAATATGTATTTACCGACCATGTTCTTATAATATTTCAATAAAATATTCACAATCAACCTTATGGAAGTCCTTCCTTTAAACTCAACAACTGGATGACAAGTTAATCAGTGTTAACTCCTTTAATTTTTATGGTGGTACAAATACATGTATACTTTTCACTTAGTTCAACTGATTGCAGAAAGAACATTATCCCATCAAAAAACTCAGACAGTAATAAGTTTCAGAGCTCACTGGAGAAATTGTCCCCTGTCTAATTCAGATTCTCTTCCAAGCCATTATTTTTGTGAGGTGCTCAAGGGTTGATGTTAGTTTGTAATGAAAGTAGTAGATGAAAAAACACTTTACTTTCAAAGATCTACTAGTGAAAACTATTTTCTCTTTTTATCTCTCTTTTTTTCAATTTATTGCACTCTAACTTTTGGCTGTGAACATGTTTTTGTTTTTCTTCCTTTTAAAAATAACTGTCTCATATGTATTTGTTTCCCCGGCTCTTCTAAGATCTTTGCCAATCTCTGCATTTCTTTGCAGTTATTCCCTCTGACAATTGCCAGTTTTCCCATTGGAGTGTGTTGGATTTTTATGCTTTGCTCTACTGCCTTAAGTATAATGTAGGCTAGTTCAAAAACTATGTCATTTTTCTTTGTACGTTAGCAAAAAAAGAAAATTTAATATGAATGCTAATGCCTGGACTTTAGAGAAACACTATTTTTGATTATTTCAAAATGGCTAATTTAAACAAAGCTATTTCAATATCTTAGTTACAGTCACATTTCATAGGGCACTTAGATCTATAATGGTAGTCAGTAATAAAAACTGTCATTTATTATTTGCTTCATCTTTCCAGAAAAAATGTTAATTCAATTATCAAAAAAATGGTCTTAAGGAATTCTCTTTATTTTAGGAATGTTGCAGTTGAGGCTTACAAAGAAAGAGTCACTTCCCAAAAGTTGTGGAGCTATTAAGTAGTGGATCCAGGATGTCACAAAAATGTGTCTGATTCTAGAACTTATTTATAATGTAGTCAGTCACCATTGAGTTTCCAAGATACTGTTTTTTTTTTCTGACAAATTTCAGCATCATCTCCACACCATTTCCTCCATCATAAGCATGTGTATTTAAGTTTTTCTAATGAATTCATCTTATTAACTAAAATCAGTTAGTCTTTATTTTTGAAGTTCTCTTCATATTGTAATATAGCAACAAGCTCAGTTTTAAGACTATCAAAAACCAATGTGATGTTTGAGAATGGCAATAGTCACTGCAAATAGCTCCGCTGAACATTGTAAAATGATGCTAAATTAAGGAAAGCATTAGGTTATGCATATTGTCAGGTCGCATAAGGATGCAGAAGGATATCTTTGGATGTTGACATTAAAAAAATCCACACACAATAAACACAGTATCATTTGAACGACTAGTGTTTAGTTTTTAAATTAATGACTTCCATGCCAGAGTAGACCCACAACATTCCTTGGCTTACTTTAATAAAATTGAACCAGAAAAGTTTGCTCTAATCCTAGTTTCATCATGACCTTGATTTTGAGAATTCCATTTGATGTTGTCAGAGTCTCAGGATCCCTATCAATAATACAGAGGTTGTTATAATCTCTGTACCTAATTAGCTGTCACAACAATGCAACCTATTCAGATCAACTCAGTAACACAAAGTGATTCTTTACATGTGCAAGGTTTAGGAACTACATAAATGAAGAAACCTCTACCCTCACTTTCAGGATTTTTCTGTCTCTTATTAGAAGTAGAGATTGAGATATATAATATGATGTGGTAAGTCATAATATGTTCAAGGTATAGAAAATAAAGTAATTGATTATGTTTATTTAGGCAATTTGAAGCTTCCATAAAATGAGTGGCTGACTGTACCCCCAAACCTGTTACAGCTCCCATTCTTCCTGGTAGACATGAGTGGCCAGGTTAGCAACTGTGACTTGTGCAGTTTCCTCACTTGAGCAAAAATAAACTGCTGCCTTGGACTTCATCTCTTTTTTCTCTTCCTAGAAATCAGGTGCTTTGCATCTCAGCTTGGACCATGAAGAAGAGTCTGACATCTAACGAATGGCATAGCTAATGAAGGAGAGAACCTAGATCCCTGAATGACTTCATGGAGCACAGCTGCCTCACTAGCCTAAGCCTGCTGGATGATTACATGAGAAGAAATGTACTTGTGTCTCTTTGCTTTTATTACCCTGGCTTACCCTTCACTGCAATTGATACAACATTTGAACTAGGTCTCACATTACCAGAGAACAGAGGATGAGATGCAGAGTCCTTGGAATTGAGGTTGAGGAAGTAGTAAAAAACCAGATCTTTAAGAGGCTTAAATTTCATTAAAAATATTCTGAGGAGAAATAAGAACAAAGAAAAAATGATTTGACTATGAAAGAAAAGTGTGTTGTGAATTTTTGATTGTATTGGCTTAAAATGGTACAAAGATGTCCATTAGGGAGGACAAGTGATAGTTCAGATACTTAACTGGATGGCGGTACCGTGATGTTTTCAGTGGCACCCAGATAGGCCAGGACACTCCATCTAATCAATTCCCACAGAAAACATTAATATTAAGTTGACATGCTTTAGCTGAACGTACAGGTCCTGTCAAATATCTTTCAATTCTGTGAAAGGGACTAGCCACTCATGGATAATGTGGCCACTAGTATACTTTGTGCCTGCACTAGTAATTCCAATATTAATCTGATTCAGAACTTGTAACATTCGGTTCCAGGAAGCTCTCTGAATTTTAGCACGCAGTAACCCGTCAGTGTATGGGTCTTCAGTGGGTGGATAAATCAGTTCCAGCTATCAGTCAGGTAGTGACAATTTGCACAATTGCACTCAAGTGAGATCAGAGTTAAACTTTTCCTCTTACATCTGCTCCTACACCGTCAATTTTCTTTACTGTCCTCTGCAAATAATCAAAATTAAAAGATAACAAGCAGGGCAGGTGGTAAGACTAACCTGTAGATGTACGGAACTGTTTATAGTAAAATATGTTTTCCTTCCTCCGTCCATCCTGGAAATTTCTCCTTGCCTTATATATAGAAACTTAAGTATTAGTTTCTAGGGTAAAGCGACCAACCATCCTAGGTTGTGTGAGACAAAAGTTTTTCTCCAGATGAATGTTTTTCAGTGTTAAAGCTAGGAAAGTTCTGGAGAAAATGAGAGGAATTGTTCACCTTATTCTAAGCGTAGACAGAGAGAAAGAGGGAGAGATCCAGAAGATGAATGAGAGCCATTAGCACTGGGAACATTTACATTTATAATAATCTCATTTTTAAGCATATTTCAGTTATGAAGTCTTTGTTTACCCTTCTCTTCTCAGCTTTGTGACTCTGAGGCTGGGTCTCTGAAAAAATTACATTTCTCCTTTATCAGTTAACTTCCTCTGTCACTAGGAGGACCTGGAGGGAGAGGGACTTTGGAAGCAGGAAGAAGAGAAGGGACTTTCTCCTTCCTATTTATTACTGTCCCCATCACCATAGCCCAAAGGACGGCACCTCACCTAGGCAACAAACAGGTGTTTTTGACATCCAGAACGAGCCTCAGCATGGCCTCTCTGGGTTTCCACAGAAGCTGGAACCTCCTCAGCAATTGTACCCCCAACTCCCAAGCGCCCTTCTGAGCTCTTGACTTAGCATCAGCCAGGCCAGGCAACGTCCGCTCCTCTGAAGTCTGAGTACCGGCTTTGTCTGGCTCCTCCCCCAAGCTTCTAGATTCTGATCAACCGGCTTCCTATGTCTGGCAACTATTTCCTACTGTTAAGCTACCATTATGTTTCCTCAATGTTCCTTTTTGCTTTTTCAGCCCTCCAAAGGTAGGACCAAGTCACTATATAAAATTCTGTTTAAATATGTGGTGTAATTTCCATTGCTGTGCTCAACCCTGACTGATGCAAGCAGTAATTTAAAATTAAAATAAAATTTCCTAAAAGAAATACTAAAAGATTCTGTAACCAAAAAATAAATGTTAAAGTTACCAACCAATTAACTTTTAGTTAAGATCGTTTACTACTTCCAATTTCCCCCAAACGTGATCATGATTTTCTACAAAATAACTAACCAACCAGGTCCTAATTTAGGGAAGTCCAATCATATTACTTTAAAATTTCACCAGATATTTGAATACGGAACAAAAATTAATCTATGAAAATCCTTTATATCTGACTAATGTAAAGATAATTTGCTTATTTCTTAGAAAATATAAGAACATACTGGCAGAACTTTTATTCTCTTTATAAAGATGAACAAATTCTCTAGAGCACATTTAAATTTCATAGGTTACTATTTTCTGTATAAATAAAAAGGAAGCAAAAATAGAAAAATCATGAGGCATTATTTAGTTTTCACCCTATCACAAAACAAATCATGATCCCTATTGCTATTAAAAATATATATATTTATGTATTCATAGAGTAATATTTTATGCTTTTTAAAATATGCATCTCCAAATGATTAATTGTTAACCTAGAGGAATTACTACTCTAGGCACAGTTGTAAATCCTTTAGTTATAAATTAATTTATAATTTAATTATTCGTCAAGGTAGGATTATAATTATTTTCATCTTACAAATAAGGAAATGGTGGCACAGAGAGGTTGTGTTACTTACCAGGTCACATCAGTTGTTGAAGTTGAGTAGCCAAACCCAGGCAGCCTGGTTCCTATTAGTGGATGCTCTAAACCATCACAAGATATTGCTTCTCATCCAAGTGGATACCATGAAAAGTAGTCTATGTCTGGACGTAAGAAGAACATGACCCGAAACAGTCATCGTTTTGAAGAATAGTACTCTAAGTAAGCAAGAACAAACACAACAAAATAATATTATTAACCTTTTGTAAGAAGTAGACAATTTTTGTTTTAACTCAACATTACTCTTTATACAACAGAAATATTTTTATTTCCTGTCTGTAACCTACATTGCTCTGCTGCAGAAGAAAATAATTCCCACTAACTAGGGTGTAGATCTGCCTATGAATCTAGTATATATCGTAGTTTGAAATTAAAGGGATGTCTTCATGTAATTTCTTTAATGAGTGACTTCGATTCATTAGGCAAGCAGAAATTCTTGAGAGAATTGCTTTTAAAAAAATATTTTTTTACCAATAAAATGAACACATACCAAAAATATAAATTCCTTGGTAAGAACAATAAGGCTACACCCTTAAGATCTATTCTATTATATAATATATATTAGATATTAGATTTGAGATTGGGAAACAGAAATGAAAAAGCTCTGATTTTATTAAAGAAGTAAAGTATTTACATTCTGTTAACAACAGTCATTAACATTCATTCATTATATTAATATTCATGTAAATCTATTACAAAGTGTAAATGAAAAACTCAGTTTCCCACCTCCTGTGTAGGGAAAAATCCAGCTTTTCACTACTGTGTTTCTCTTCTCTGTGTGTTTCCTTTACTTTTGCACAGAACGATTAACTTCTGACACTGCTGGTCACCAAACATGTGGAAGTTTTTGCCTACATCAACAAGCAATTCTCTGTGACGCCAGCAAGGTTTACAGGTTAAGGGCTCAGTCCCATAAGATTGTCCCTTTCCCCTGCCACTTCAAATGTCAGTCTCGAACCCACGTTATCACCTGTGCTTCTAACCAACTGGCTATAGATTGGAGGTTCCATGACTGTCTCCTTGGGTTCAGTTAATTTGATAAAGTAGCTCACAGAACTAGGGAGATACTTATTTACCAGTTTATTAAAGGATATGATAAAGGATATAGATGAACATCCAAATGGAAGAGACGCATAGGACAAGGCGTAAAGGAAAGGGAATAGAGTTTCCATACCTTCTTGGGGTCTGCCACTTTCCCACCACCTCCATGTTTTCACAACTTGGAAGCTCTCTGAAGCTCATACTAGTGGGATTTTATGAAAGCTTACTTATATAGGCACGATCAATTATCAACTGCATTTCCAGCCTTTCTCCCTCTCTGGAGAATGGGGGAAGGCCTGGTAATTCAAACTTCTGATCATGGCTTGGTCTTTCTGAATGAAGGAACCATCCAGAAACCCACCCAGCATTGCTTTACTAGAACAAAAAATGCTTCCAGTGCTTTTATCACTTAGAAATACACAAGGATTTTGGGAGCCCTATGTTAGGGACGTAGTTAAAGAAAAATATTAGAACAAGTGATACTCCTATTGTTATCACTTAGGAAATTACAAGGTTCTTAGGAGCTCTGTGCTAGGAACTGGAGGCAGAGATCAATATAAATATTTTTCTATTATCTCACATAAGTTTAAATCAGGATTGTTTTCTGATCTTAATTTGCAAACTATCCATCATCGTGGTGAAATAAAGAGGAGGTGCTATGATCCATAGTAAAGTGACACCTGGAAAAGTTGCTATATCCTAAGAATGTGAGATGGTATGGCACAAAGGATATAAGTAAAGTACATCCAATTGGTTTCCTTTATATTTGTGGCTTTTCTGCTAAAAATAGTGTAACAAGAGTGACTCATGGTTTCCTCTTCTGCAAATGATGAATGCATGAAACACTTAAGGTCATTTATGTCACAAGTTCTTCTAAATGATGATGGCTATTTTATTGTTATGGATATCCAAGGCTAGCTAGAGACAGTAGAGAAAGCAAGATGGAATTTTCCCACATTGTAACTTGAGAACATAGATATTTTGTTGAAAAGAAATAGATGATTAGAGATTTTGGTCAAAAGTCCCATTTCCCAGCCCTTCAGATCAGACATCTGACTTTATGTTCTATGCTTAAAAGAGCTGTGGAATCTCATGAATAATTTGAGGAATACTCTCAAATAGAACTTTCTGCAATGAGAGAAATCCTCTATATCTTCAGATGTGGCTACTGAGCACCAGAAGTATGGCTCATGCAATTGAGGATCTGAATTTTTTATTTGATTTAATCTTATTAATGTAAATTTAAGTAGGCATGGCTGGCTAGTAGCTTTCTCATTGAACACTTCAGTTTTAAAGGACTTATTTGTGGGTAGAAAATACAAATCATAATAGGGAAGATGGCAGGAAATTTTGGGAGCTCACTAACCTCAAACAAAATTTTATGTTCTAAGTCTTCTGAATATGAATGCTGGCTTTAAGAAAAGAATAAATAATATGATAGAGCAACAAATGACCCAGGGATCTGAGTTATAGTCTCATGAAATTATAGAATATAAGAAGCTGGAAGAACTATTTATATCAAATGTATCATTAAATATTTTAATATAAATTAAATCTTAGATATTAGTTAACTCATCTGAGGTCACCCAGGAACAGAATTGTAAAGAAACATCACCGATTTCATTAAAATTTAAATAAACAATAAGAACAACTAAATGTCAGCTGATAATCATAAGACACCATAAGCTACCTTATAAGTAAGGATTATTATTATCCTCTTTTACAGAAGACTCAGAGAGGTTAAGTAATGTTCCAAGGTGTGGTATGTGATATAATAAGAAATGAATATTTTGGTCTTCATCCCCAGCTCCCGGCCAAAGCTTTGAAACCTTTGTAACTTCCTAAGTGATAAGAATAATAGAAACCTCTTTTGTTATACATGGTGTTTGTCCCTGGCTCCTGAAACTGCTCTGGAGCAATAAGGTTGAAATGAATATCTTATTATTCATAAGGAACTCTTTCAACCATATCAGAGTTTATGTTAATGGGGTGATTTTTGGAAAGCCCCTAAGGATGGATGAAGGGTTCATTGCCAGGGGAACCAGCCATGTGATTAGAGGGTTGGAACTTTTGGTCTACCCCCTGACTTCCAGAAAAAGAGAAGCGATAGAGGTTGAATTAATAACCAATGGCTAATGATTTAATCAACCATGCCTATATAATGAGGCCTCCATAGAAACCCTACCCAAAGGGGTTCAGAGAGCTTCTGAGATGATGAACAGATCTGTATTCTGGGAGGTTGACAGACTAACACCTAAGAAGCTCTTATACTCAGGGCCCTTTCAAACTTCACCCTAAATATCTCTTCATCTGTCAGTTTATTTCTTTAAAATACCCTGTGTAATAAATCCATAATAGTAAATAAACTGTTTCCTTGGGTTCTACAAAACATTTTAGCAAATTATCGAAACTGAGGAGGGGGTCATGGGAACCTCTGATATGTAGCTAGGTTGGACAGAAGTTGTGGGCAAACCGGGACTCACTACTTGCAAATGGCATCTGGGGGGTGGGGAAGCAGTCTTAGGGGACTGAGCCCTTAACTTGTAAGGTCTGTGCTAACTCTGGGCAGTTAGTATCAGAATTGAATTAAGTTATAGGACATCCATTCAGTGTCTGCCAAGAACTGGAAAATTGCTTAGTGTGGAAAAAGTTATACATCTCGTGTCAGAAGTGTTGTGAGTAGAGGAAGAAGTGAGTCTGCTTTTATAAGGATACAGAGATGATAAATGGTGGAACGCATAAGTAAACTCATAAGCTTCTTTCACTCTATATGAACTGCCTCCTCGGACACTGAAATCCGTAAGATTCGGGATGGAACACTTGGAATTAACATAATGTTGTCTCTACGGAACCATCGGCCATATTAGGTGGTTCACCAGAGATGGAACAAGAACCCATACAAAAGGAGAGCTCAATGAGTTCCTGTATTCCAGAGGATGGAACTAAATGTTGTGATTTCGGCCTCATAACAATAAGGAAAAGATCATCAATCACATTTAATTGAATACCTACTTCATTTTAGCTTTTTAGACATGTTTCTGGATTGAATAAAAACCAGTCACTTTCCAGGACATCCAGAGGGCTTAATATTCCAAGATGCGGTATTCTCAAAATGACAAAGATATTTATGTTTTTGTTGTAAGAATGTCTAGGAGTGATGTGTTGGACCTGGCATATACTGGCCTACAGATATGATTATTTAATCTCAGGAATTTTACAAGTTGGTCAAACCATATTGGTAGCTTGAAATTGGCAACGCTGGCCGAAGTTACACCACGGAAAACAACACGTTGCAAATAAACAGCCTCCCCAGTCTTTGAAAAGCCTTTGAAAGTTGTTAAATATTTACCAGGATACCACTGCCCTTGACAGTCTGTGATTGGTGAGTTACCAAAGTCTGTCTAATCATCAACTTTATTGTATCACCCATCTCCTGCTCCAGCTGGTAGTTTCATTCTATCCTTAAGACTTCTTTGCCTCTGTAAATTTTCTTTCCTATTTTTCCCATGCTCTACCAACAAAAACGCTACTTATCATTTGCCAGAAATTTTCCCCAGAAACTTTAGTTTATGGTTTTTACTATCTTCTGCTATTTCTTCTAATCCTATAGTTAGTATAATGCAGTTTTTCATTTACTCCATTTCACTTGGTTTCATGTATGTTAATCTCTTTCCAAATATATGGAAATCATCTTATATTTATTTTTATTTTATATATAAAATAAATGTGTATATCTCGCAGCACCAAGCATAGATTTCTGAGTCCTATTTAGTGCTTGACTAAGAAATTTGGAATATAGGGACACACTGGAAGGCTCTGAAGATTTTTTATTTACTTTAATCAAGTTTTATTTACTTTGACCTGTCAACATTGAACATCTTAATATCTAACAGACACCTAGCAAGTCTAGCTCTCTGCCTCCTCCTCTTCTTTGTCCATTCTTGTGGAGAATAACACACAAACACTCTAACTGGTCACTAAACCTACAGAGTCCTTAAGGCTTCCTGTTTGATGTACTGTATTTCTCTTATTCATTTCTCCTACTTCAATACGTAATAGGCATCACATATTTAACTTGTCCAAGAATAAAACGTCTAGTCTTCATCTTTAGAATTAAACCTCACAAAACCATCCCCATCAAAGTTAATAGTAACTTCATTGTATCAGACAGCTTTTGCTGTAACCCCCTTCCCCCCAATTTTAGTAGCTAAGAACAGAAATCAATTATTTCGCTAACATTTATGTGGGTTAGCAGTTTGGCCTAGAATCAGCTGGGTAATTATTCTATTGCTCTAAGCTGGGCTTACTCATGTATTTGAGGTTAACTACCATTCAGTTCGATTGGTTCTGCTTTGAGGGATTGACTGGTTATTCTCACAGACAATGAGGGTGATTGGGCTGAGTGTTTTTAATCATCTGGACTCCCTTTTGGGCCTATTTGCATGGAGGCTCAGGGTTTCAGGTGAGCAAGAGGGTTAGCCCCAATATACAAACAGTTTTAAGATCTTACAGATTATTGTTACATTGACTAAAGCAAGTTACATGGCCAAGCATAGACTCAGCATAAGAGTATTGAAAGAAATATCCTTGTATTCAAAATATGTGGATAAAGGAATGTGAGAACAAATTGGATCTATTGGTACAGTTAATCCACTTTATCAGTCCTTTATTGACTCAGGCAAAATCATAGGATTATCCCTATGCCTCTTTATCTCCTACCCCACATCTGATCATGAAGGAAATCCAATGGGTTTTACCTTTGAAATATAGCCAGAGGGACACCTGGGTTGTTCAGTCGGTTAAGCAGCTGCCTTCCACTTCCGTCATGATCTGTCAAATAAATAAATAAAATCTTTAAAAAAAAAATAGCCAGAACCCAACCATTTCTTACCACCAGCACTGCTTCCCCATGGTTTTTGAATCATTGTCATCTCTCATCTAGTTTGTTATATGTTCGTAGCTAGTCCTCTTTCTGCCTAGCCCGAAGTCAATCTGTTCTCAACACTGCAGCTAAAATGATCCTTTAAAATGCAAATCATCAACAACGAGGAAAAAAAAATCAAAATAAATAAATAAATAAACAAATAAATAAAATGTAAATCAATGTAAATCAGATCATGCTGTTCCTTGAAGCCCTCTGATGATTTCCCGATCACAGAAAAGCTAAATATGTGAAAAGACCCACATTCCTTATAAATTCTCCTGCACTGATTCTCCTACCACATCCCTTCTATCTGCTTCAGCTCTAACTACACTAGTCTCCTCACTCGGTATATCTGCATCAGGGACTTTTTACCTCATGGTCTCTGTCCCTCTAACACTCTGGCAGCCAGATCTCCACATTGTCCTCCCACATTCCTTTTTAGTCTTTCTATAACCTTCCCTGTGAGACCTTTTTTGATCACTGTATTTAAAACTACAGCCTCTGTCTAAATGTTCTCATGGAAATTATCACCATCTAACTGCTGTACATTTAACTTACTCTGTGTATAGTGTCTTCCCTATCATTAGAATAAGAGCTCTACGAACTGATGTTTGTTTATTTACTACAGTATCCCAAGCACCTAACGTATTTCAGGCACATAGTAGTAAATTAATAAATGAAAGTTTGAATAACCATTGAATGAGTCAAGTACTAATAATGGACCAAAACTGTCCTAGGTACAAAGCATGTTGTAGTGAATGTCAGACGAAGTTCTTATGGTAGATTGTGTAATTAATTGTTCCTAATTATTTGATGCCCTCCCTCTATGGGAGGAATATACTTCTTACTCATTATCATATGACTTGCTGTGTGCATCTAGGTAGGAAGATACCATTCAGTTGCCATCAAGGTTAGCCATGCTATTGGTATGATCAATGGCATGTAAGCAAAAGTGATGTATGCCATTGTCAAGAAGAGATTTTAAGAGCCTATGTCGCTTTCTACCATTATTCTTTTCTGTCTGCCATAAGAATGACATGTCTTAGATAGTGATTGTTTCTTCAGTCTGGATTCCAGAATGAATATTTGTGGAGCAGAGCCTCAGCTGACATGCAGCTGACACATAATGCGAACAAACATAAACTTTTTTTTTTTAAGCCAGTGAAATTATGGGGTTATTTGTTATAACAAAATGGCTCAGGAAAAGCTAATATAGTTTCTGACTTTGTGAAGTTTATAGACACAAAAGGAAAGCCATCAAATCTACTGAAATATTTCTATGTTCTACTTAATTAAGTTTAAATCATAAGGGAATCAACTGGAGATGGAAACTTTACGCACCACAAAGAAAACAGAATTCAGGTGTCTCTGAAGAACGCCGGGAATCTTGCCCATCTTCCTTAAGATATATCTTTATTCTGGCCAAACTCACACTTTCTCACATCTGTTTATTTGGTGTCTTTCTGTTCTTCAGAGACACTCTATGCAGAAGCAAGTCACTGAGATGAGGAGGAACATGTAAAGTTGACCAAGTTGTTACAGTGTAATGTGGTTCAGGATTCCTTTTATATTGAGTCATTTAAAACCTTTAAAATTCTCTTTTATTTTACAGATTTTAATCTAGGTAGCTTATTGTGGAAAAAAATGAGCATTTCAAATATGAAAGAGTCATGGTTTGAGCCTAATAGCCCAACTGAATTTCTGTGAGTAGAGCCCCACAAGGATTCCCGTGTACAAGCAAGTACTGGGGATAAAACAGCAGGAGGGAATGCACACACTTCCAGTTAGCATTTCTATAAGCTTATACCTTGAAGTCCATCCTCAGAGGCCAATACACAACTGATTCCAACAACATGTTTCTTTGTTCTTTGTTTGCCTGTGTGCCAAGTTTTACATTTAAACCAAAAGCAATGTGTAATACGTTGTGGAAAAAAAAAAAGATACATTTCACATTCATAAAGTTAACTTGTTTCTTAGGTAATTCTTTATTATGTTACTGAGTGTTAAAATGGAAAAAAAAAGTATAATTATGTCGCTGGGAATAAGCAAGGGAAAAAAATCTGAGTAAAACTCAGTAATAGGAAAATGCAGGATGGAGAGTACTTAGAAAACTCAGGTTCAGTTGTAAGCTACAAGGAAAAGGAAAGTGCTGGTGTGGATTTTGTCAAATAGTAATGTCACTCATATTAATTTTTAAATCTTCTGTAAACATATCTTTGTAGGGAAGGTCCTTCAAGGAAAAATTTTCCTTGAGAACAAAATTTCTTTTTTTCCCCTCAAACATAATATACCTCATATATTTCACATATACATGGTAATTCGAAAATAACATTTAATCAGTAACTTCTAATGTTATTTAGAATTTTATGTAATATTTGAAACTTAGAAGGGAAGGTATGTAGCTTCTATGTAAATTATGAAGTAGAATAATAACATGAATCCCCAGCGACCAACTATCTAACATAAGCTAGTCATTCTAAGATAATGTTATCTCTACCATCTCGCTCCTTTTTTATCTCATACCCCTATTACCCTCACCCCCCAGAGATAAGCACATTTCTGGACTTTGGTTTATTATTCCCCGATAACTAACTCTTTGCTAAATGCCTGCTCTTTGTTCTCCTACCATGTTTGAGAGAATGGCATGCAAAAATTCACTATATAAAGACCTTATCTTTTTCCATCTTGGGCCCTACTCTTACGTATCTGTGTATTATGTCTCTTTGGGCTGCTATATCAAATATGATAGGCTGGGTGGCTTAAACAACAGAAATTTATTCCTAATGGTCCTTGAGGCTAGGAAGTCAAAATCAAGGTGCCAACATGGTCAGGTTCTGGTGAAGGCTTTCTTCCTGGATCACAGACGGCTCTGTCATCGTATGGCAGAGAAAGAGGAAGCAAGCTCCTTCTTCTCTTTTCCTATTAGGGCACTGATCCCATCACAAGGGTTCCACCTTTATGTCCTATTACCTCCCAAATGCTCTGTCTCCAATACCATCACATTAAAGTTTAAGTTTTCAACATATGAATTTGGGGGGGGACACAAACATTCAGTCCATAACAGCACTTGAGTGAACAAATTATCATAATTAAAATAATACAAATGTTCCATCGTAATAATGTTGGGATTAAATGACTGACTATGATCTTTACCAATCTTCACAACAACTATATGAGGCAGACAGAAAATATGTAATTTTATCTACAATTTAGAAGATAGTATTGATCATCAATAGGATAAGTGATGTTTTCGAAGTCACGTTGATAGGGGCATAGCTATGTCTAGGCCCCAAGGTACCTGACTAATATTTTGGTGGTGAATAATCAATGAGTTCCTATTATGTACCTAGAATTATCATCAGCTTCCAACAAAGCAATGATGTATATACAGTTACTATCCTCAGTTTTCTGTGGAGGAAACTGGGACTCAGAGAGGTTAAGCAATTCATCCATGATCACACAGAAGGAAAGTGGTGATGCTGATTTATGGCAAGATTTGTATGACTATAAAACACATTCTTTTAACCACTTAATTGTCTGGGTCTCAAGTTTTTGGTCAAGTTGTTTCTTTTTTTTAAACTAAACATAGACATGATAGCATTTCAGTGGACAGCTCAATATACATTAATGTAACAGGAAAAATTTTTCAAGAAGAAAGTATAAAATTTAAAGGAGTTGGAAAGAATATAAAAAGAGAGGGTACCATAAGTGAAGTAAAAAAGATGAAAAGTACCATAATTAAGAACACAAAAATAAGCAAATCTTATGGGGTGATGACTAAGTAGCTTAGTTATCATCTTTACAACTCAGGAGCCATGGGCCCTGTGATCAACCATGAATAATTTTATCCATTACTTGACTAGTTCTATGTATGTACCAGGATTCAGATCTACATTCAGATAATCTATGCAGTAGCATCACAGCATGACAAAACGGAACCTTGGCCATGATCACTGGCTCCTGCTATTTGCATGGCTCTTCACATCATAGGGATAAACCAGGTGTCCTAGTCATTTATGCTTGAACAAAAGTCACTGTAAATATCTTCTTTAGAATTCAGACAACTGAATGAAGGGATATTCTTCAAGGACATTTCCTCTTCAGTTACTCTCTAAATCATAACAATGGGAAGAGCATCTCATAATGGTGTTATTTTATTCACAACCCAAGTTTGAAGTTTTGAGCTGGCAGTACCATGAATTAAAGTTCCACAAGTTATAGAATTAGGAGGATAATATTGTAAGCCAAGGTAATAATGGCAGAAATAGAGAGGCAAAGAAGTGTGGGAAAGAATATTGTGGGGAATGAAAACTGGTGTAAGAGAAGATTTATGACGATGTGGTAGTTATTTTTGAAAGTTAGAATAAAGAATTAGCATGATTTATAAGTAGGGGTGTGAAATAACCCAATTTCTGTGTTAGGAAGAACTTTTGTCACCAAGTGATGAATCTTATTGAGAGATAGGATGTTAAAATCACAAGTTCTCTTTGTTTACAAATTTTTAAAATGTATCTGTTAATCAACCAAGTAAGTACCTGGCATATGTCAGACACTTCTATGCTCAGTGAAAAAGGGAGCTATGATTCTAGCTCTTGAAAACCTCATAGTATGGTCAGGAAAGCAGGAATTAAACCAATAATGTAATTTGAATGTTATAAAAGGAGTTCAAAATAGCATGAGAATACAAGAAAAGGCGATATTTTCTCACTGGAAACTCATGAAACAACTTCAATATTAAATATCTCATGATTCATTGCAGTCATACTTTTTGAAACTTCTGACAAAATCATTAGTTGTGTTTTTATTCCAAATATGAATTCACTCATTTTATCAAACTAAGTTCGCAAGAGTCAGTTACTAAATATGTAAAACCAGTGATATTTATGATGGTGCCATTTATAAAAATCATGCTGAAACTCAATGTTAAAACATTTAGAAATCTCAGATATAAAACTATTGGGAATAGTTGAAAATGGGGAAAGGAGAAATACTGTCTGATGGTGCAGGACAGACTTTTTGGATTAATGGAAGCAGAGAAAGAAAAAACATAGAGGCCTTTGAGCCTCATTCTCCTACTCAGGAGGGGGAAGCGCTTTGAGGTGAGTGTGTGGGGAGCATGGAACACTGTACACATGGAGGACTGATGTGAATGTGCAGATGTATCATTTCTGTGCACTCCAGAAATTCATTGTATTTTTTTCTGTAAAACCTAGGTTTCTATAAAACCTAGAATGGTATTATATGATTTTATGCATTGGTCAGTCATTGCCTAAATTGTTGGATTGTGAAGTCAAAAACCAAGTTAAACACATGCGCAGTTTTAAAAACCACATTCATAAAAATGCATCCCAGTTTGAGGGAGTTGGGAATAAAAAGGATTCCTTCTCAGCCTTTGTGGTTACAAGGCAAAGAGCCTCTACTCCCAAAGAGAAAATTAGATGTCCTTATGAAAAGGGAATGAGTCGTCAAATTATTTTTCCATTCCTTAAAAAACATAATACTCACTGATAAAACATTTTGACCCAGTAATTAATCTGTGTATCTGCCAGGAAAGGTCCACCATCAATTTTGAATACAACCAATTTTTCGAAAAGCTTAAAGAATGTACCCTCAATAAATCTTTACTGATATGTTAACCAATTAATAATTGATAATGTGAACATGCTCAGAATTTTCTCAAGGGAGGTGAGGGAAAGGTAATAATTCATAAAGTATTTTTTTAATCAAGGCTCACCTCCTCTTCTATGCTGTCAGGATGGTCAAATACAATTTTATTGTTGCTTCTATTTAAGCTTTGCCTGTCCAAATATAGCCACCATATTTAGGCATGATTTGAAAACTGGAATACTGAAAGGCATTAGCTAACTGTTTAAGTGAGTAATTTGGGGATTCTTCCACACCTCCAGGTGGGAAAGTTATCAATGATCTTAGAGTAGATCCTGTCGGCAGGAAATTGAGATTTTAACATAGGGGAGAAAAATTATTAGTAGAATTAAGTAAAGTAGGGAGAATGACGTTCATGAAAACATGAGTCAACGTTTCATTTCTTGAGTTTTAAAAATCTAAGATTTAGAGAAAGAATGGGTGAGAGAATACATTCCACACTACACTTACTTTGTGCCTAAGTGTGTTTGTTTTAGCTTTTTCTTCTTCATGGTCATCCTCTCTTCCCCCTTTGCCTTATAAATTAACACTCTATCTCCAAAATGGAGTAGTAACTGACTTTAATATTATTGTGTTATAGATATTTGTTTTCAGTACTGGAGAGGTGGGTGTTACGCCCATTTTATTGATAAAAAATCAGTAACCCAAATAATCTCAACAACTCACCGAAGTCAAATAGCAAGTGGCAGGACCAAGACCTCCTCAAGTGCCCCTCTCACTACACCCCTGTGAATCCTTTTCCAAGCACAGGTTCTCACTTCTTCTGACGTTATCTTATTTTTCCAATTAGTTTAAGAATTGACCTTTTGGGTTTGAATTGCTGTCACATGACTTTTAGTGCATATGGTGTCTTTCTTCCAACCTCCTCCCGTCGTGCCCCATGTTTATCCTGTAGGCTGGAAAATTATATACTCTTATGGATACAGATTTTCACCCACATGGTCCCAGCTGTGGTTTCCTTACATTCTGCTGTTTTATTATAAAAATTAATCATATTTGATATTTCATGAAACATGAGATTAATTATTTCTTTGCTAATTTTGGAAGTGAGAAAATTTGAATATGGAATCTATTTCAACTTAGGGCTAACCTGAAACTTATCAAATGAATTTTGATATACCTATGTGAATGTCTAAGATGAGCACAAATAACACCAACTCCGTGGTTTGAATTTTATCTTAAAATCTTTATAGAAGAGAAACATATATAATAAAGATGATTAAATGTCCTGCAATTAGAGAGATGGATCTTGTTGCACTTCATGTGCATGACATTTTTTTCTTGTTTATGTGACCAAAATGGTAAGAGTAGGCAGTATAAATATGAGCAGATATGATTTCATCCATGTTTTTCTAGTTATGTGATTTATAGTGAACACGTGTGTACAAGTACACATCTGTGTGTATTTGCTGCATATTCTTAATCTGGTAGCTATATAAGATGGTTCTGTAACTTCCTTTTGAGAAAGTCTCTGTCCAGATGCTTTACATAGGATTCCACCCCTAATGTCAGGGTTAGGACAGGCAAGTAGGAGACTCAAGTCTGACCAAATGAAATAGAACATTCTCTTGCATGCAGTGATGAGTACCCAAACAAAGCCATTGAGATAGAATGTGATGCTTCCTCAGGCCAATGAAAGAGAAGCAGAGACTATTCCCCATTAGACTTAAACCTGAAAGTCTGGGAGGCTGAGAACAAAGCCAGTATAGTATATTTAGAGCCAAGACATTTAGAGAAAATAAGTCCTGTTGACAGCATTTGAGGCTCCGGATCAAGCTGCACCTGAAAACTTACAGCTGGACATTTCAGTTACATGAGGCAATAAAATTTTTTGTGTTGTTGTTTAAGCCAGTTTGAATTGCATTTCCTGTCATCTGCAAGAAATAATATTAACCAATACAAAACAGATGACTTGGATATAGTGACCTAACAGAACCCGGTTTATATTACTAGCTCTAAAACTCAGAATTTTAAGAGAAGGAATTCTGTTTTGCATAGAAAATGGAAAATAGTTTGAAGAAGGGGTATGTGGGAAGAAAAAGAGCCAAAAGAGTACACATGTCTATACTGACACTGGACATCAATAACAATAATATTTATAAAGCAGTTGACTATTTAAAATGGCAAGCAAGTCAGTTGTAGTCCCTGCACTCAAGGGGCTTAGTGGAGCAAATGCCAATAAGAAATTTGACAAATAAATAAGTAGAGTTTGAGGGTTTAGGTAAACATAGTTTTGATACGGGTTAAATTTAGAAGGGTTATATTATACAATGAAAACACATGGGAAGTTTACCTGAAACAATGCATTCAGGCTGTGACCAGGGGATTTGAGGAGTAAACTTAAGTGAACAGGGATGGGAGGGGGGTCAAAAGAATTGGAACTTGAACCAAATAAGTGTGAGGAAGACTCTATGCCAGGAAGTGAAGGTCAACTTTAAAGGATTTAAAATCCCAGTGGAGCAGACAAAAAGAAGGGAAAGGTACTTGCAAAGGACAACTTGACCAGCTGGACCAACGAATCTATACAGGGAGGTAAAGACGTCAGGAGGCTGCCAGTGGATAGAGAATGAAAGGAGAAAGCAAAGACTGGAAGTTCCCAATGAAGATTTAGAACAGGGAAGGCAGTAACTAAGAAGGATTCATAAGAGTGAAAGGTGTAGAACCACGATTCCAGATAAGGCACGTTTGTGGAAATGGCACTGCAGGGTATGGTAGAGAAGGTTAGTTACCAAGGTAAAATGGAAGAAAAGTTTCTTACAAACAATAAAGTTCAGAGCTCAACAGTGTTAAATAAGTTGCCCATAATATTATTTACATCACCCAGTTTGATAGCAGGAATTGGAGTGTAACAAAAAAAAAAAAAAAAAAAAAAAGAAAGAGAAAGAAAGAAAGAAAGAAAGAAAGAAAGGAAGAAAGAAAGAAAGAAAGAAAGAGTTTTACAAAGAATTAAGAATATTTGCAGGATTTGCAGACAGCAGGAAGCAAATAAAATATTAATAGCTACTTATTACTGAACACAGAAAGTATCAAGCAAATTCTGAGTATTTTGTTTATACATATTATTTTAACTAAGATTCACTTTATCCCTGTCAGGGAGGTACTTGATACTTTTGATTTTACAAACGAGGAATTAAACTTAGAGCAGAGTGATTAAGTAACTTGCTAAAAGTCACATAGTCAGGACTTGAATATATGTATTTTGACTCTGGAATACATACTCTTAACACATATGCTCTTGTGTGAGTGTCAACAGAGTGAAGGAAGTAGCAGTGGGAAAATGAATGAAACTGATTGCAGCAGGAGTTTTAGAGGCATATTAGACAATAATCTATGGGGAAAAAAGAGGGGTATTTACCAAATCGTATGGAGATGCCAGTAAGATGGCATCATTGATTTCGACACTTGAGAGTGAGAAGGTTTGGAACCAATAGTCTTGGGACAGTTGTTATTTCTTTTTGTTTTGCAGATATAGACCCTGTGGTGGACAGAAGACAGGCTTGAAATAAGAAAAATCAATTTCCACCTTAGATTCCTTCCAAATAATTTACCTCCCTATAGCTACTACCCTTGGTAGTCTTTTCCCATCCTGATTATGTTCCTGGCCATGGGACAATAACCAACATGACTGTGACCTGATTTAACCAATTGGGCAAAACCAGTACAGTTCAAGGAGAGACTTCAAAAGTGCTTGCTCATTGAGACTCTCTCTCTTGTGACTCTTGGGAACCGTGCAATGATCACTGTGTGAAAAGCCCTGCTAGTCTGCTGGATGAAGAGGCGTTTGTGTCTCTTGTTTATTAATCATAATGCTTAGATTCATTAATCTTCTAGTTTATTTTTCTGAGTTTTAAATAGTTACTTCTAGTACATTAAGAAGTAATAGACAGTTCTAGTTTTTCTACTTAGATTTTTCTTTAATATTTTTCTTGTTCCTCCAATTTCAACTCTTTGAACCTCAGTTCTCATATTTGTTGACGTAATAAAATCTCATAATCTCATTGTGCGGATAAAATAAACAACAAAAGGAATTGATCAGCATAATGTTCGGCATATAACTTGTGTTGAATAAATCATTATGTACTTTATTAATGGGCCCAAAGCTATAGAGTTTTTCACCATTCTTACTACATTTCAACATTTCAGAATAAAGATTAGTTATAAAAATCATTTTGGAAATGTATGTCTTTTCTCTGTAAAGTAATTTCAAAACTTTAAAGAAAGCTTCAAGGTTGATGCTCTATTGATATACTGTGAATACTCCATATTAAATTTAAAGAAATTAAACGATAGTTGGTAAGCTCTTTTGGGTTCCATTTAGAGTATCTCAATCTTTTATATTTTTCAAAATGTTATAAACATCTTTATATTTTAAATATTAAAAGTAGCCAACTGTGTTTAAGTTACTAAATACCCATCCATGCTACCAGGAAATATAAAACATCATATAAATATCAATTTTATGGATTGCAAAAATAACTTTTAACCACATTAAATTTCTAGATTGCATACAAGAAATGTAACCATCTGTTTCAAAGTACTGAGATAATGATGTTTAGCTCATATGACTTGTGATTATTAGAGGAACTAACATAAGCCAACAATGATCCTTAGGGCCTAAAGAGGAACTCACAGAGGGACACTCATTATTATTATCATCCTTATTATCCCAGCTTTATTATTTAATAGAATCATCACAGAATAATTCTGTTAGAATACTACTGAAATATAATAAATATTAAAAAATATCAAAATAAAAGTTAATAAGCTAATGAGTTATATTTAAATTGTCCCTATAGAACTTTTTCTCTAATTTCTTTGCATCAGTATGATTTAGGGTTTACCTTTTCCTGAAAGGTCTTTGCATATTTACATTTTCTGTACTTATTAAAATGGTGACCAATAATATGTTCTTTCTGTGCATGAAATATCATAAATATCCTTACAGTATTGTAATTATTTATAAAATTTTAAAACCTTCTTTAGTTATTATATAATACCTATCAATCACTCTAATGTTGTCAATACTTAACCCACGTGAGCTAAACAAAATAGCTTTAAAAGTTTAAGAAACTAACAACAGTTTATTTGGATAAACTGGTAAAAGGAATTTAGAATGTAGTTGGAACACATAAAATATATGTTTGGAAATATACATATTTACTATTTAGCAATATCATTTCTTTTTGACTTTCATGTAAAAATTTACCTACATAGTTGTAATTGTATGAATGTCAAATTTAAAGAAGACAGCAGTAACTACTTGTTTTTGACTTCAGGATGGCATGCTGAATGACTTTCATATATTTTGTGTTTAATAGGATAGGATATCTCTTGTTTTATTTTGACAGCTATAGAAAACTCCATTTTTGATTAAGTTCTTAATATCATTCACTGGGCTAAGTATAAACATTTTTAGTTATAAAAGCTAGATCATTTTTTAAAATTTTGGAATATTAATCATTGAGGGAAATTGTTCACTCCATCTCTCTCTCTCTCTCTCCCTTTTTTATTTTTTAAGACTTTATTTATTTGAGAGAGAGAAAGAGAGACAAAGAGAGCAGAGGGAGAGGGAGAAACAGACTCCCCGCTGAGCAGGGAGCCAGACATGGGGCTTGATCCCAGAACCCTGGGATCATGACCCCAGCCGAAGGCAGACACTTAACTGACTGAACCCACCCAGGCACCCCTGTTCGCGCCATCTCTTGTGTTAATTTTACAACAGGCATTTATTCATAGTATTTTTATATTTTTCTGGACTATTTCATTTCATATTTTCAGAGGAGAATTCAAGATGTACTGTTTTCTATCTGGTGCTAGTACTGAACAGTAGGAACCAGAGGAGAGAAAGGTCCTGACAAAAATCAGAATGAATGCTCAGTCAAATGCTTCATAGCCACTAAACTAGCTTAATCATTTTGTGCTTTTAAAATATGGAAGTGGGAGGTAAATACAGACTTTCTTCCCCTTTCTATAATTTACAGCACATTTAGACCATGATCGTTGCTATATGATCAGGAAAAAAAAAAAAAAGAACAAAGTGCTGCCAAGGAATTTAGAATGACAAACTAAGATTAATTATAGAAAAACATATATCATTATTTTAAAATTGGTTCAATTAAATAGACAGAGAAATATGCCAATAATGAACAATAGGTAATATTTCATTTTGTATTTTTCCTTTCCTTGATTTTTCTATTAAATGGAGACTGATGATATAAACTAGATACTCTAGTCTTAGTATGTCTTCCTTCCTCTATTTGAAAATAAAAAATACAAATATACAAACTAAAATTAACATATTATGTGGAATGCCCAAGGTTTAGCCCAGAAAAATCTTTTATTCACCTCCCAGATGTGTGAAAGTGGCATGTCTTATTCCCTAAAGTGAATATTTTATGGAACAGAAGTTCCAGGATGTGCCCCAAGACCAAAAGGTTCAGGGTGGGGAAATGATTCTATGGTTGAATGCTGTTCTTTTCTTGAGTAGTCATGGTTACATTTGTCCTACTGAAGATACCTAGAAATCTTTTAATTTGATAAAGAAGCTGATTTAGTTTTGTTAACCAACTCTTTCTCAACCTAAACCTGGTTCAGATTACTTTTTTTTATAGTCTTTTTTAATCTTTCTCTCTTCACAGTTAGTATTACTTGGCCATAAAGTGGGCTGTGGGGTCAGAATGCCTAGGTTCAAATCTCGGCTCTGCTACATTCTACATGTGCCGACACAAGTTATAAAACACTGTTTTTAAGTAATGTTGTTAAGAACAGTTTTAGATTTACAGAAAAATCATGAAGATGATATAGAGAGTTCCCATATATTCTGCAGTCAGCGTCCCCTGTTTTTCATCTTATATTAGTATGGGACATTTGTTGTAATTAATGAAATAAGATTGGTACATTACTGTTAACTGAAGTCCATATTTTGTTCAGATCCTTATTACCGAACTTTTTTTTTTTCTGTTTGAGGAGCCTATTGAAATTACCAAATTACATATATTCATTATGTTTCCTTAGCCTCCCCTTGACTGATAGTTCCTCAAACTTTTTTTTTTTTTTATCATCTATCTTGCTAATTGTAAGGAGTACTGATCAGAAGTTTTTAGACCCTGATCTCTCAATTGGTTACGTCTGATGTTTTTTCCATGATTAGACCAGGGGTGTGGGTTTTTAGGAGAAAGACAACAGAAATAAAATGCATTTTCATCACATCATATCAAAGGTTAGGGTTAGGGTCACCTGGCTTAAAATGGTCTATACTCTTTAGAAGAAAGTCACTATCCTCAGCCCACACTTACCAAGTGGGGAGTTATGCCTCACCTACTTGACAGCAGAATTATCTATACATTCCTCTGTATAGGAGATTTGCCTCTTCTCTTCCATTTATTAATTTATCTAATTGTATTATTTACATCACTATGGACTCATGGATATTTATTTTATTCTTTGAGTTATACTCCAATACTACCTTACTTTATTTTATTTTTCAAATTATTCAAACTTTGGCCATTGGGGGCTTGTTCAATTGGTTTTTGCAACCCTTTGACATAATCCATCATAGTGGGCTTTTTAAATTCCAGTATTTCCTTACTTTCTGACACTGCAAGATGCTCCAAACTCATTTTACATTATTTCCTTCCTCATTCCTAGAATTCCAAGGAGCTCTGATCCCTTTTATTAGAAATTCAAGATTTAGGTGTAAGGTGTCCTCCTTGATACTAGGGTGTCACTGATTCTAGGTTTTGTCAGCTGTCAGTACACACACACACACACACATAAATACATACATATATACACACACATATATGCTAGTACATTATTGTAAATTTATTTGCATACATATAAAAATCAGTATTTCTATATTTAGCTACCTATATCTACATTAAGGTAAATGTGGATTCATTTTGATGTCTATGGCCTTAATCCATTACCATAAATTATTATAAATTATTCTAGACTCTTCTTGCTGACCTGTAAACTCCCACTCTAACAGTGAGAAACCTGGCTTCCTATGACCACCATCGAAAAAAATTAAATGCTCCAATAACATCTTTTTACTTATTTGTTCAATTCCAGTATATATGTATAGTGATTTCGGAATTGTTCGCCTCTACTCTTATGGGAACAAATTTTATCAATTACAGTATAGTGCTTATGTGGGTTTTCTTTTGCCTTTAGTCTTATAGACTCTTCTCCTTTTCACAGTTTCCTAGGTCAGCACCTGTCCTCCCTTAACCCTTCAGTGTGGTTGTTTCATACATTCATACACGGATTGTTTTGTCATCTTCTGCATTCTGTACCAGTATCCCCTGACCTCCTAAATATATTTTTTAATTTGCATACATTACATTTCACTCGTTGTGTTGCAAAGTATTTAGTTTTGTATCCACCATTACAGTATCAATTTAGAATATGTTCGCTGCTATAAAAAAAATTGTCCTATCCTTTACTCCCTTATTCCCCTACATCTTTGACCACCATTGATTATTTTTTTTTACTGTTTCTATAGTTTTGCCTTTTCCAGAATGTCATATAATTAGAATAAAACAATATGTAGCCTTTTAAGACTGACTTATTTCATGTAGCAATACGCATTTAAAGTATATCTAATTTTTAAAAATGGCTTGATATCTTATTTCTTTTTTAATACTGAAAAATATTCTAATGCATAAACATACCAGAATTTATCATTTGTTTATTAGGGAACATCTTGCTTGCTTAAAGTTTTTGATGAATACTAATAAAGTCACTTTAAACATTGTGTTCCTTGTGTTCAGGATTTTGTTGACATACATTTTCAAATCAATTGGAGAAGTAAATAGAAACATGATTGATGTATCAAATGGTAAGATGTTTATGTTTAGCAACGTACGAAAATAACAAACTCTTCCAAAGTACCTACACCATTTTGCATTCCCTCAGAGTAATTCCTGTCATTTTGCATCTTAAACATCAGTTGGTATTTTCAGTTTTTTGGATTTCAGCTATTCTAAGTGTGTAGTGGTATTTCATTGTTCGATTTGCAATTCCCTAGTGACAAATGATGTTAAACACCTGTCATTATGCCTATTTGCTAACTATATATCTTCTTCACTGTAAAGTCTCCTCAGATCTTTGGCTTATTTTGGGGAGGGGGTATTTTGCTTACCTATTATTGATTTTTAAGAGTTCTTTGTTTTAATCAAGTCCTTTATCACATATATGTTTTGCAAGTGTTTTCATACAATTCTGTGGCTAAACTTTTGATTCTCTTAAAAATGTTTTCCACAGAACAGCTGTTTTTAATTTTAATAAGATCCAGCTTACCAATTTCTCTTTTCATGGACTGTGCTTTGGTGTTGTATCTAAAAACTCATCTTAAAAATTCTTATCACAAGAAAAAATTGTAAGTATGTAAGGTGACAGATGTTAACTAGACTTAGTGTGGTGATCATTTTACAACATATACAAATGCCAAATTTTTACGTTGTACACCTGAAATTAATGCAAGTTGTATGTCAATTATACCTCAATTTAAAAAAAAGGATTAAAACCTCCTCACTAAACTCAGGGTCACTTAGATTTTCACCTAAGTTTTCTTCTAGTATTTATACATATTGTTTTACATTTAGGTCTACAATCTATTTTGTGTTAATTTTTGTGAAAGATAGAGGATCTTCTCTAGATTTGTTTTTTTGATATGGTTATCCAATTATTCCAGCATCATTTGTTGAAGAGGCTGTTTTTTCTCCATTGAATTGCCTTTGCTCCTTTGTCAGGTCAGTTGACTACATTTGTTTTGTTTTTTAAAGATTGATTGATTGATCGATTGATTGATTTTAGAGAGAGAGTGTGTGTGCCCACATAAGAACAGGGGTAGGGCAGAAGGAGAGGGAGAGAGAGAATCTTTGAGCAGATTCCCCAATGAGCCCAAAGCCCAAAGCTGCCAGATCCCAGGACCCTGAGATCATGACTTGAGCAGAAATCAAGTGTAGGACGCTTAATCCACTGAGCCACCCAGGCAGCCCCATTGACTACATTTGTTAAGGGATGATAGATCATACATACAGTAAATACAAATGTTAGATCCTTAGCCAAAGATTTTTAGATGCAAGTCCAATCTACTTTTCCATTTTGTTCCACCAAAAGAGATTTCAGATCTGGTATAAAACTTCTCATTTTTTATATACAATTTTATTACCTTCCCTTCTACTTCTTTCATGTTATCTCTATTTCACTCCTTTATGTAAGAGAAATATTCAATCACGACTTTTTGAGTTTATCATCATTAATCATTATCTACACCATTATTATATTATTTGCATCTTTCACTCTACACATCAGTTGGAGAGTAATCTACAGTGCACCAGCCTTCTTCACTATATACTGTTTTCTTAGGTATAAAGATAAATCTTTTTTTTTCACTTGTATGCTTCACTGAAAATGAAAACTTATAAGACAGTGGAAAAAACATAAGCTTGGAGCCAGTTTTGGGCCCCAAACAATTTAGCCAATTACTAGATTTGTATTTTTTTTTTTTTTTACATAGGGGTTTAATTTTCACAACTGCAAAATCACAGTAGTTGTATGTGACATGCAGAGTTTTTATGACAAATATAAGAGAAATGCATATGTAAATGGGAGGTATGGTCACTGGTCCATAGTATGTACTGAAAAGAGGACGAATGAATATAACATTTATTAAGGGTTTATTTATTATGTGTCAGACACTTCACATACATTTTTTAATAAGGACAGCATAATCCACACAGTTGCCTCAAGAATGACTGATGCATAGACCAACAGATGCAAAGAATAATACAGGTTTGTGAAAGGGTACATCATGAAGATAGCTACATAGAACAGGGGACAGGACAGTTTCTCACAGTGATTCCCAGGTGCTATTGGAAATCCCCTGATTTGGATGAAGGAGATTTAAGTATAGCTCTTTTTTGCCATTCTTAAGGGTGTTTAGTTTTAATGCCCTTTTCTATAACCTCAAGCTTTGGCTACATGACTGCATACCAGTTACCAGTAGCTGTTTTGAATTCCATTAGCCCGAGTGAAGTTTATAAGAACTAGTGAAACAGGTCTATGTTCCCACCCTGTTATACCCTTTATAGACTCAGGCCAAGGCCTTTTCTGGTGTCTATTCTTACAAGCTTTATAAGTTTGTGGTACACCTATTAAGAGATGAATAAACTGAGTCATACTGGTTATGCTAGTTCCTCAGTAACAGTATAACTGCATTTTAAACTTAGTTCAATCTATCTGTAAAGTCTTGTGTTTTCTAAAACACACTCTGGAAAATATCACGTAGTAATAACCTCCCATTTTCCCATTAACATGCCTGACTCATAAGAAATTTAAACCTAGTTTTCAAGTTATCTTCCTTAAAAGACTGTTTTCTATTAGTGGGCTACAAATTGAAAAGCATTGGAGTAAATAATAAATATAAAGTTTTTTTTTCTTTTTTAATATGAACAAATAACAATACTAAGGATGACTGACCAGTTAGATTCTACTGTACATTGGTAAGCACATTCATATCTAGTTTATTGTGTACAATGTTCTTAAGCAATCTTTCAGACTTAGTTCCTGCATTTCTGAAAATAAGAACACTTAGAACAATCAAATGAACTGAGATGATTAATTGCTTTGAACTTCACAGAGTATAATGCAATCTTAGAAAAGAAATAGATTTTTTTACATTTAGAAAAAGGAGTGCATCTTTAAAATACAAGTAAGCCGAATGTAGAAGAAGATTGCAATAGTCTTGAATTCTAGACTTTGAAAAGATATGTATTAAATGGGAGGCCATAGCCTACTTAATATAAAGATATATATTTCATAAAGATTGTAGACTCTTATCAAATATTCCTTTGCATTTCAGAGAGATTTTGAAAAATGTCGGCCTTTTGGGACTACTAAGGGTATGGCATTTCATATTCTGCAAAGCAATACTGGCCTTAAATTGAACCATTTATTTTGTCCTTGTTAAATGTCACAGTTGTCCTTTCCCTTGAGTTATTAGTTTTATCACCTACAATTTCTTTTCAGGAAAAACTGGTGGATATCATAATGGACCAAAATAGAGAACTGATTTAGTCTGAGGTGTGGACAACTAGTAATTGGAGACCAATAAAATAACTTGGTCCCCCAAAGAGCTATTTAAATCTAGGATTCTGGAGTTGTAAAGAAATGATCCTATTGAATCAGGATATATATTGAAACACAAAAGACTTTTTGCTTCATCACAGAAGCCAAAAGCCCACCAAATATTCTCAGGCCATGGCTATGGGAATTTCTTCTTCCTTTCAAGATTTATAAAACCAGATTATTCTCCATTAACGAATGACTAATTATTCCCTAAAAGCAACATATCTCTCCATAATGATGGTCATAAACTTCAACAATATAGAAGGCACTTGGTGGGTTTGTAGGCCAAATCCATCAATCATGGCTTGAGACATATTACATTTTTACATCCTCTCCTTTGGCCTAAGCTTTGTTTCCCTTGAATGCAAATCTCTTAACATTTTTTGTGTATAAATAAATTTATTGGATCCTTTTCCATAGTGACTTTTGAGAAAAGAATGGATGAAAATATCTACTCTCTAGAGAAGGAATAGGAAGGAAAGGCATAGGACTGAGCTATGGACTACTATGGAACATAGAGAACAAGCTAGAGAATTAAAATCCACTAAGACCATATTTTTGATTGAAAATCCAAAGGGGGAAAAATGAGTATAAAGAACAAGGAAAACTCAGTATAGACTGAGACAGTTTTCAATATGAAACCTGGAGTCAATGATCAAATTGCCAGGAAATAAGGTGAAAAAGGCTTATATTATTCATGAAAGATAATGTGCTGGACAACATGTGTTTGATTCAGAGGATACCAGAAGCAACAGTTGACCCCGAGGGGAATTTCTGGCAGAGACCAAATGAGGAGATCAGAACTTTCAGTTGACCATGCCAGAATATAGAGCTCAGTGAAATCCTAGCAGGGACCTGGAGGGGGATGATATGCCAGTAATTTAGTCAACAGATTGGCTGCACCCAAGGGATGGGTAGGGGAGCTGCAACCTAGTGCTCCTAAGAGCTGAGAAAAGTAAATTTAACTCCTCTCTCACTAAATCCCACAAGGTACCCAGGAGAAGAATGAGAAGTCTTGTTCCAAATCCCATCTTACATACATAGGAAAGTAACTCTTAAAGTACCATTAAGCAATGCTGAGCATTTCAGGCACTGGCAATATGAGCTGATGTAAATTATGAAAGATTTTAGTACACATGCCTGGCAAGTAAAGAAAAGGCTAAGACTGAGAAAATCTCTGAATCCTAATATCTCACCTTTATTTCTGTGAAACTATTAATTTTGTCAGGGTTTATATAACCCTCAGTATAGTAAACATGATGTAGAGAAATGGGCAGTTAAACCAGGAAAGGGAATATGTGAAAATAAATGCCTTAAATTTAAATGAAAAATAATCTAAGGACAATCATCAGATCAGTGATGGAAAACAAAATAATAATGACAGCCATAGAAAATAAAGACATTGAATAGAAGTTTTTGAAAATATTCTATAAGAAAAAAATCATTTTATTTACTGAGATCATCTTAAACATATAGAGGATGGAGGACTTTTTTCAATTTTGTCATTTTTTGAAGTACTCACAAATGTATCTTTTCTCCATTCAGGCTGCCAATATATGATAAATATTCTTTAGCAAATAATAGATGATATAGATTTGAGAAAATTTATACATCTTAGAGAGAAAAATGATGCTAGTACCTACTTAGATTTCAAATCAGAGAAAAAATGAATAATATGACATGAAAATACAAAAATTATAATACTAAATCACAGACTTTGTGCATTAATATCAAGGAAGTGACTGGAAATTTGTTGAATCTTCAGAATAATTTCTGAATGCTCTGGAGAGAATGGAGTATAACAAAAAGATTCAGAATTTGGAACTGGGCAGCTGTAGGACATTTGTTGAATTGCTTATTTTCTTGATCACTCTCTTCTTTAGTGTAAATAAGGAAAATATCTACATCTAAATATTTTGAATATTAGAAAATAACAATGCATGCTAGGAACTGCATCAGGAGTTTATTTATGAATATAAACAGGATGCTTCATCTGTAGCCACTGGAGAAGGCCCTCCAGGAGGGTGGATGCATAAGACCTTTATAGGGTATATTATCCTGCAGAAAGAGAAAGGCAAGTAGGTTTGGCCTACTAATCGTGCCTGCCTGGTATTAGAGCAATGAGAGTAAAGGCTATGCAAGAAGCTGGCTGTATCATCTAAATTCGAAATTAACTGTTTCCTGTACACATATGGTCCCAGAGAAGAGAATCAGCTTAGAGTTGTCTGTTAGAAGGAAACTTCCCAAAAGGATTCTTTGGAGTGCCATAATGATTCTAACAAAGAGGCAACCCAAAAGATGTCAGAGCTAAAGAGAGGACTCAAAGTTACTGGCAGAAGGGGCAAAGACCACAACCTGCATTAAGCAAACTGTAGTAGAAGATGCTAAGAGTTCAAACTCGGAGGACTTTGTGACATTCTCCCCAACAACAGTGGACATGGTGGATCAGCATGGCACTCTATGGCTCCTTGTATAATAGAGGCCGCAAAGCTAACATTTACATTTTCCAGATTCCTTTGTGGCTTAGTTGCAGGTAAAATTTAGATTTGGCCAACCAGATGTACTTGTGGGGATGCTGAAGTTGGAAGTAGGGTGGGGCTCCAAATTTTGCTGGTTCTGCAATTTCTACCAACATGTGTAGTTGCAGAAGCCATTGTTTTTCTGTTATAGCTGCGTCAGCTACTGTCTTAGGGATGCCAAGAGGGAAGACATGGGACATCCATTTTGTTGATGTCACACATTTCTGGAGCACACCGCTGCCTGAATATGATAGGCTTCTGATAATTGTGATTTTAATTAAACTCACAACAATGCCAACATTCTCTGAATTACAGATAAGGCAGTGGCAATTCTGTGTCCTTCTGTGATTTATTAGGAGACATGCCTAAAAACTACTTTAAGAGTTCGTTCCTTTTTCTCTCCCTTTATCCTGTTATAACATTTGATACTACTAGAAGTTGTCACGGGCAACAGGCACTCAGGGACATGGTGGTGTGAGATTGGTTACCTTCCTGGCTGAGTTTGAAGGCACTGAGGTCCTCATGACCATGAGAAAATGGATACTGGCATTTTTATAAGACATTATGGCAAAACGGTGACCTTAACTAGCCTGTGGAGCTGAAACAGAATGTCTCTTGAGGTCAAGTTTTTGATAGGCTGAGGGTCTGCTACAATAGATTAACATGGCAAAAATTAGAAATACAAAGATATTACAACAACCTAATTGCTTCAAACTGGGCTAGGAATTTAAACACAAAAAGAACAAACCCAGGGCATGGTCTAAAAACTGGGGGGGGGGGGGGCGGCACCTGGGTGGCACAGCGGTTAAGCGTCTGCCTTCGGCTCAGGGCGTGATCCTGGCATTACGGGATCGAGCCCCACATCAGGCTCCTCTGCTATGAGCCTGCTTCTTCCTCTCCCACTCCCCCTGCTTGTGTTCCCCCTCTCGCTGGCTGTCTCTATCTCTGTCAAATAAACAAATAAAATCTTAAAAAAAAAAAATTAAAAACTGAGGGGGATCCTGTGACCGTCTTTATTCTCACCTCAGATCATGTGAGTTGCTAGGTTAACACAGACTTGCCTTTCCTTTCCTTTGAGAATTAGTACTTTGGCATCGAGAGGGGCACAGAATCACCTTTGTGGTATTCTTAATCATAAGGAAGTAATACACAAACCCAAAGTGAGAAGTCTACAAAATAACTGGCCTTCACTCTTCTAAAACGCCAAATTCATGAAAGACAATGACTGACAAACTGTTTCTGATTAAGGAGGCTATAGAGACACGAAAACTGAGTGCATGTGTGATCCTGATTGGACCATGGGTTAGAACAGATAATTATCTTACATAAAACGATACTATTGGGAGAATTGGCAAAGCATATATGATCTGTTAACCAGATAAATGTATTAGATTAAATTTTATAAATTAATAACTTTGCTCATATTTATTAATTATAATTACTAAATATGTTTATCTTTTAAAATTGTATTTAGGGTAAATTAAGTTAAATAACCTGATATTCATAATTGTACTAGGATTATGTGTGAAAATGTTCTTGTTCGTACAGAATGCATACTGAATATGTTGGAGTAATGTGGCATGTACATCTACAATTCTAACATCGTTCAGAAAAATCATGTAAATACATATATGCATTTATATGTGTATGTTCAAATTTAAATACCAATTAATATAAAAAGATAAACATAGTAAGTGATTGGTATTTGCTCTGTAGAATTTCCTATTTTTATTACACATTTATGTTGCTTTAAATAAATATTTATGTAATGTTCTTGTCTATTTAGACATTCAAAAGCCCACATATGTCATCTAGTGCCAATAAAATTGACTGTTAAGATCCTGGGGTGCCTGGCTGGGTCAGTCAGTTGAGCATCTGACTCTTGATTTTGGCTCAGGTCATGATATCTGGGTTGTGAGATGGAGCTCAGTGTGTGACTCACCCTGGGTCTGGCTCCCATGGAGGCTGCTTGGGATTCTTTTTCTCCCTCTCCCTCTGGCACTCCCCCAGCTTGCCTCTCTCTCTCTCTAAATAAACAAATTAAAAAATCTTTAAATAAAAAAATTAAAAAAATGATGTTATGACTTTGAGTTAATAAATGAATATATAATATTTTTGTTAACCAACATAAGTAGTTATATTTTGGGCTGAAAAATTTTAATAATATTCCAAGGCAGTACACTAGGAATACACAAGTATAGTCTAAAATGTCTAATAATCATGCCACAAATTAATAGATGAAGAAAATAGGTAATATGAATTTTTAAAATTACACAGCATTCCACTAGAAAAAAATCTTTTCAAAATTTATTTCCAGTATTTTAAAAATTAGAATGAATTGGGAACCGGGGTGGCTCAGTCAGTTAAGTGTCTGACTCTTGATTTCAGCTCAGGTCATGATCTCAGGGTCATGAGATCAAGCCCTGTGTTGGGCTCCATGCTGGGCAGGGAGCCTGCTTGAGATTGTCTCTCTCCCTCTCCCTCTGCACCCCCCCACACTGCTGCTCACACTTGCTCTCTCTTTCTCTCTAAAAAAAAAACAAAACAAAACAGAAACTAGACTGCATCATTGAAACTATTAATCAATAGTTTGTAATTTCCATCCATATGTCATAGAACACTTTACATCATATTATTTTACTCAATTTTTTTCTAATCATTATTTTGTGATTGGAGTACATTATCATTGAATATGTTCATTGAATAGGTACATAATTGTGAAAATACTGAATATGTAATATATAAAATATGTTTACCTTATTTTGGAAACACAGAAAGTTGAGTTCTATTAGCTTAAAGTATTTGAGTACAAGAACAGACTATGCAAGATGCAGGGGACAATGTTATTGAGAAGAGGCAGAAAATAATGTCTTATGGAAAATCATTGTGCCTTAGAATAATTCCTTCTTGTTAAAGTCTAAATTAACAACTCTACCAATGTAGAAACACAGGAAAGTAAAGAGGTGTGAAGAAATCAAGCTGCAAATTCGTTTATGCTTTTGACTTCCAAGTATTATTGAAACATTTATTACAACTTGTATATGATATTAATTTCCTGGATACTAACATTTTATACCACATGTTGCAGTATCTCTTTAAAAAATGTACTCAAGCAAATATTACTCCCAAACTCAAAAAAGTAACTGGTTAATGAATGAAGTTTTAATGCTTTTGGCAATTTTTTTGTGATCTTTTTCATTCCAGTGAGGCAAGATCTTTAAACTCTAACAAGAAATGTCAAATTTAAGAAAAACAGACACACAGTGTTTCATTTTCCAATACTGAATATACTTGAAATGAGATCTCTTCTTTCTTATTCTGCTTCTAAATGTCATTTTAAATAAAGTAACACACATGTATCTGCCTTGCCCCACCACTTCTTTTGATTTTTATCTATAAAATGTATCATTTTGTGAAAAACATATTCTCCATAGATGAAGCTTCCTGAATGAGTCTTTCATTATTCCAAAAAGACAAATATATTAGCCCGAGCTTTATAAGTTACAGCTTTCTGTCACGCAGTGACAGATATAACAATTTCCTAAGTGACACTAGGGAAAGCATCAAGGGAATTGTATGTTTCCTTCTACACAAATAACAGACATATGATTCTATTTGATGGAAGCTTGATGATTAAGTATACTGGGGACAAAAAAAGTTCCTGTATCTGAGATTCTAAATGAGTTTCAGCAGTCTAACAAACTAAAAGGCAACCTATGGAATGGGAGAAGATATTTGCAAATGATGTATCAGATAAAGGACTGATATTCAAGATCTATAAAGAACTTATCAAACTCAACACCCAAAAAACAAATAATCCAGTCAAGAAGTGGGCAGAAGACATGAACAGACATTTCTCCAAAGAAGATATACAAATGGCTGACAAATACATGAAAAAATACTCACTATCACTCCGCATCAGGGAAATACAAATCAAAACCACAGGATACCACTTTACACCAGTCAGAACGGTTAAAATTAACAAGGCGGGAAACAGCAAATGTTGGCGAGGATGTGGAGAAAGGGGAATCCTCTTACACTGTTGGTGGGAATGCAAGCTGGTACAGCCACTCTGGGAAACAGTGTGGAGGTTCCTCAAGAAGTTAAAAATAGAGCTACCCTATGACCCAGTATTTGCACCACTAGGTATTTATCCCAAAGATACAGATGTAGTGAAACGAAGGGACACCTACACCCCAATGTTCATAGCAGCAATGTCCACAATAGCCTAACTGTGGAAGGAAGGAGCAGAGATGTCCTTCGACAGACGAATGGATAAAGAAGATGTGGTTCATATATACTATGGAATATTACTCAGCCGTCAGAAAGGATGAATACTTACCATTTACATTGACGTGGATGGAACTGGAGGGTATTATGCTAAGTGAAATAAGTCAATTACATGGTTTCACTCACATGTGGAATATAAGAAACAGTTCAGAGGACCATAAGGGAAGGGAGGGAAAAGTGAATGGGAAGAAATCAGAGAGGGAGACAAACCATGAGAGACTCTTAACTATGGGAAACAAATTGGGGGGGGGGGAATGAGGTAATTGGGTGGGGCATTAAGGAGGGCATGTGATGTAATGAGCACAGGGTGTCATACGCGACTGAGGAATTGTAGAACAGTACATCTGACACTAATGAAAAAAAAACCAAACCAAATAACCCCCCCCCAAAAAAAACCAAAATGAGTTTCAGAGTTAGGAATACTATACAGATTTTTATAATTAGGGAATGTCTCGCAGCCCTCATTGCCCTGTTTTCCTTATTTCCCAGAGCTGGTAAGGATGTATGTATTCCTGTGTATGCATGCATATATATGTGTAAGTATGAGTACTTGAGTGAGTACACGTATACATGCAAATATACAAGCACATACACACGCATATGTAGATGTACCTGTGTATTTCCTCCCCAACAAAAGCAATTAGTTTCTTCCCGAAGGCAAAATGGGCATTTCTTTCTTTGGTCAGTTCAGTTCAATTACTTGGAAAGCCCTTCTTGTGCATCACTCCATCCATGGCAACACGGTGCAGCTGGGCTCCTAATCTGATATTGCCATGTGGTACAGCTATTTTTGCCCATTTTAACTTGATGCTCCATGTTGGCTCCTTACAGTGAAGAACCTGATTTCTTCCATCTTATTTACTTCAGTGTCTCATAATTGGTAGCTGCTCAAAAACCGTTTTCTATATGGATGAGTGAGTTTTGCCCACATCATCTAAAGTACCTTATTTGCTTTATCATCTCTGCTTGAAAACAGGTTTGTAGCTTGTTTGATACAATGTTCTCAGAGATGTTGTGAGGCAAGTGCTCTATAAAGCCCCCATGCAAGGAAGATTTATACCTGTTTTTCATTTCTTCTGCTGCTTTAGTGGTTTATTTAGGGAGGCATATGATATCGCTCAAAGCAGTTCAAGACATCAGATCATCATCATAAAAAGTTTGAGCCTCATCTCAGTTTCTTTTCATGAGCTAAATAAAATAATAATACCTATCTCATAGGTTTTCTAAAAGAAAAATGAAATGATGCATGTATAATACTTAGCAAAGGACAAGCAAATAATAAGCAGGCAATAATGTCAGATAATAATAAAGAACCTTGTTTTTTAATGAATAAAGAAAGTTTATTCTAGGCAAAAGAACCTGAGAATTGCTTCAGCAACATCCCTTATAGTTAGAATGACTTTATGGTTCCTTTTGTCCCTGACTGTGGGCTTTATACCTATTGTTGTTACATAGTTATTAATAGTATTCCTTGCTGCTCTCAAGAAGTTTTCTAGCTTGGAAAATAAATTATATGATCACCCTACTTCCATCCTTTTTCATTCCCCCATTATATTTAAAAGTATTATTGAGTCATCTACAAATTATGGATCTGACAAATCCCTAGAACCCAAATAAACAAAGTGGTCAAGTATTACTGTTTTCTTTTTTTTTTTCTCTTTAAGAAGAAAATGAACTAAGTTTTAGGTTATGCCACAGGAAAATACCTTGCTAAGTTTTAGGAAAAATTCTATCCTCTATTTTTACTAAAAAGTAATATTTCCCCCTGGCTGTGCTCGCTCTCTCTCTCTGATAAATAAATAAAATTAGAAAACAGCTGTAGTGAACAAGACAGTATGGTACTGGCACAAAAACAGACACATGAATCAATGGAACAGAATGGAAAACCCAGAAATGGACAATGAAAAAAAATATATATATATTACTCATGGCTGCTCTTAAACATTTTAGAATGTTATAAAGGTATATATTTACATATCTAATCAATAATGATCACAAATATTATCTTTTCATGAAACCAGACATTTACATGAAATAGCTCAGAAAATCTAGAACTCAATGACTACACAAAGAGGAAGACCCTCCCTGAGAAGTAATTCTGTCTTTAATCAGAAATAGACTGCTTTACCACTTAGTTTGCTTATTAGGTTCTTTGCTTGTCTGCTTCTCCTGTTACTCCCAAGCAGGGATCACAACATTTGCCCATCTATACCTGCAAAATCTGGCATCAGAAAACAAAAACCAAAACACAAACACAAAGTTGAATACATAGTTTCTATAGGGACAATCATTTGACCTTGATGACAAAATGTTAATACCTTATACTGGGTTATCTCCAATACTTGATTTTTGTAAAGCCATATTACTTTTAAAGTTAACGAGTAGGTCAAAGTACTTATTTCCCATTCTGTTCTTCTATATTTCACACATTTGGAGTAAAATACTGCTAGTGTGTCCAGAGAAGGAAAAATTATACCTATGAAAATTGAGAATGGCCTAAAAGGCAGACACAAGTTGACAACCCCAGAAATAGCTCACTTACTTAGTGGTTGACACTTCTGTAACTAAGCATTTTCCTTACACTGCTTGATTTTTGTTTTTGCTGTAGTTGGTTGTATTACTTGACACCAAATGAATATTTGCTTGGCTAGAAATCATCTTATTTTTAAAACGCTGTTGTGATGGCCTAATAATCCTTCACATGTTGTCTGAATTGATAAAAATTTTGCTTTTTTACATACACTGAGCTAATAAACATGGTTTCCCATGTCAAGGAAGGAGAATGTTGGTAATTTCAGAGCAACTTTGAACTTTCTAGAGGGCACAATCTGGATGACATATATATTGGGGAAGTAGCTGGTAGGAGAGAGTTATCAAAACGAAAGCAGAGAAAAGCCAAAGACAAGCCACTTTGCCACGTTGTGTCTCCGGTAGTGGGATACTGTTGAATACATGCCTAATAATGTCCTTAAGGACATCAGTAAGTCACTGCACTATGAATGGCTCACAGAAACATATTTAGCAACCTGACAACCCCAGGAAATAAGTAAGTTAGCCTTTTTCAGTCTACGGACTATTACCCAACTGTGAGTCATAAAATTAATTTAGTGGGTCAAAACCAATTTAAACTGTGAAGAAAATATCAAAGTGCTTTTTTCCAGTGTATGGTAAATATAGTTTTATAGAATTTCTGTTTTTATTAAAATACAAATTGTGTGTAAGAGTGTTTATATAAACCTAACCTTTTTACTGTGGGGTACTTTTAAATTTATGGATAAAAGCCAGCTATGGAAACTCTGTCCTTGTTGCCATTCATCTGTCTCTTGACAGACAATGGTTGTTTCCTGATCATTGATCCTCAAGAGAATGGTTGCCAGGTGTTTTTAGAAGAAAAGCTTATTCCTTTATGGAAAGGAGAGCAGAGAAAAGAGACAACATTTTAAAACTCATTTCTCCTTCTTATTGGTACGTTATTGCATGTCAATTGATTTTTAGATTCACTACAACTGTCACATGAATATTATTTTTATGCTGAGGATGACAGAAAAAAATAAGAAAAACCTGGGTCCTTAAGGACATCAGTAGGTCACTGCACTATGAATGGCTCCCTTCCAGGCTTGTCAATTTATGTAATAAATGTCTGAATTATTTAAACCATTATTTTATTGGCATTCTATAATTTATAGCAAAAATTGAATGGCTACAAGTCTAAAGCAAGTCATACTGGAAGCAAACTCTAAATTATTTCTCACTTTCATTGTTTTTATCTTTTACCATTTGCCCTTCTTTACCTAAGTCTCAAATCTTAGGTTCATATTTGAGTTACTCATATTGTGTTTACTTTACTATTAATAGATAAATGTTTCCCTTTTTTAGATCATATTTCTGTTTTTGTATATTTATTTATTTTAATAAATGTGTTTAATATCAGTTGCTTCTTCCCTAGTTTGATCTCAAGTGTACTACTTAACCAGACTGATTGATTATAGGACTCTCAACATCAAGAATAATTTCATCAAACTGTGGATATTACTAATCTCTAAATACTGACTTTCTTTTAAATAGTTTTAAAGTTTCTTTCAATTCCTTCTCTTTGCTCTATTAAATTATACATATTTTAATATACTCCATTTTATTTATTCTTACTCTGTATTTTGTAGAATCATGAGCATTGGCTTATAAAACATTTTAATTTTCATTGTAAATAGAGTGAAGGTGGAATTTAATTTTAATGAAGCTTCGTGTAACAAATAGTACAAAGCACCAGCTGGAGACCAGCTGTGTCCTATGGTCTCTGACTATAGCGAAATCTTACCACAACCCAATAAAGCAGATGCGTCCTTTGATGAACTTTGCAGATCTTCAGATCGGGTCTCTTATATTCTATATTAGCTAAAAAACAAAAAAGTTCATTCTCTTTGGAAGTTCATTAGTTCCTCTTTGAGGCTGTGCCAAAAATTTGGTTCTCTGTCAACAGATGGAGGTAATGCCTCATTGGACTACTTTGGTCCTAATGCCATTCCTTCCATATAGATAACCAAGGGCACCAGTGATGTTGTTGGGGAAGTCACTGAGAAGACGTGACCACTAGTTGACCTGCAAATTGGACCCACGCAATCGAAGGTTGCCCTGTCCTTAGAATGTGCATTACACTTGCCTTTCCCATTCCCAGAAGGTATCCCAAGGATACAAACTTGAGGTTGAAATGTGGTGTTCAGATTATTTGGATGGTGTATGTGTCTGAACCCAGTTAAGGCCACTATGTAAACTGTTTTTTTGTAAGAGTTGCCAGGCAGGTGCAAAGATCTATTTGTGTTGAGACTGCCCAAAACAAACTTTGTAAGTAAGTTCCCTTGCTTTTTAAAATTGCCACCTACCAATCTGGAGTGGTCTGCCTCTTTCTTTGGTTTCCCCCTGCTCTTCACATACGGGGCTGCTTCAGATTATACCTAAAAAGCTCCAGAGGGAGTTGTGAACTAGCAAATATTTACATCAAAATACACTCTTTATTAAAATATAAAACCATGAAATATAATTGTATATTATACAAAAGGACAATTTAAAAAACTTGGGCTTTAGATACTGGAGGTTCCTCTTTGATAAAAATCATGTAATTCATTAGTCCTAAGTGGCAAATAATTTCTATAATCATAAAAGTTCCTGTAGAAAGCTATATAAATAGTAAAATCAGTTATATTTAATGAAAAGTGCAAAAATGGTGATATATTCATATAATATAATATTTGTGTTCAATAAGATTTAAGTTAATAATTTTATGCTATAGATTTGTATAAATGTCATAGTTCCATGAGTGTTAGGGAAACCAAATGTAACTAAAATATTTGCCTCTAATTAATCAGGCTGTGATCCAAAATTATAGATAGACTCCTTTTCTAAATTTTGCTTTAGGCAAAGCACGGTTTTTATCCATGTCTATATTCTTAAAGCCTAGGAAATCCAGTTTTGGTTAAAATCAATCCCTGGCTGTTTAATAAATGGTTGATTTACATAAGTCTATATTTAACCTATGAAAAGGCACCGAAGGATGTATATAACCTGGCTCACAAATTTTTGCATAAAATATCACAGAATGATAAGTATCTTATCAATATAAGCATTGCATAAATATCCATTCTGTAAGTATTGTAGGATATTTTTGAATGGTTTGAATTTAGCTCTAATAAATATAATGTATTCTGTTTATATATAGTGTGTGTATGTGGGAAAGGAAGGTAAGGGTTTTTAGGTAAGATGGTGAACATGAAGTAGCTAATTGTTTGATGGTTAACAATGTTGTATAAATGTCAAAATTTAGGTCAACTGATATAGTTTCAGTTTCTGTATAAGCAGAATGCTTTATTCTAGAGATTTAATCATTTGTAAATTAAGCAATTATTTCTATCATGCCTATTTTGTACAAGGTATCATACTAAAATCTGAAAATATAGTTCTTTTCACCAATGTTACTATGCTTAAAATCCAATAAAGGTGCATGCTATGTGAAGTTATATGCATGTGGGACCAAAATCTACATGCATTATTAAATGTGTGAACATCAAGCTTCAATTTACCAAAAGTTCAAAAGATAATAATAATAATAATCTTATTGAAAAAGTTCAATGAAATGATACATATGTGTGTGCAAATAGGTGTATCTCTAATATGCTTAAGTGCTTAGGTATTTAGTAAATACTAGATAATATGAACATACATGTTTGTGTTCAATGCAAAGCTGTTATGAATTATTGTTATCTACTTTGATCAGTGGTCTCAGTAATTAACACAATGCCTGGTATATAAACTATAATTGCTGATCAAAGAAATGAATGAATCATTGAATATATAAGTAAATCTTTTCAATTATGTATCGATGAAGTAATAAACACAAAACAGAAAGAAGGGAAGACTTTCTTATTTTGAAATGATAGTTGCTAGTATCAGACTAAGCCTCTTACTGAAATCATGTAAAAATAAATAAATAAATAAATAAATAAATTTTATTTATTTATTTAGCAGTTTGAAGCACTGGAGAACATCCAAGGGAGATAAGATTTGAGGAGGCAAGATCTTTGAGAAAACAAAATGCGTTAAGTTGATCCCTACATTGGTCAACTTATTTTTTTTTTTCTCTTCAGGGCATTTTCTGATTCTCTGAATTGAGAATGAAAAGGTGCAGTCTAGAGTGTGAGGTACTTTAAGCATACTTTGAGAGAAAAAAATGGAATTTTAGAAACAATAATACAGGAAGTGTCTGATATAATGGGCAAATGTTCCTTTTCAATAATTGCCAACTCTGAGTCTTAGGACCCAATGGACATACTGGTAAGTTCAAAAGTAGAACCTATAATAGTATCATGAAAATCTGGTACTAGAAATGGATCCACATGTCTACAAAGGAATAGATTAAGACTCTTAAATTAGAATTATCAAATAAAGAATCTTACGTCACTATTTTAACATGTAGAGAATTTATATGTAAAGATGGATGTGACAACTGAAGACTTAGAGAATTCAGTAGAGAAATGGAAATTCTAAAAAGAAAAAATAGTAATTATAGAAATGAAAAACACAACCTCTAAAATTAAGAATGCATTGGATGGTACTAGCAACAAATTTAACGTTGCAGCAGGAAGGGTCATAAACATGCAATCAAATAAAACTTTTCGCAAACTGGAACTCAAAAAGAAGATCTTAATTTTTTTTAAAGATTTTATTTATTTGAGAGAGAGAGAGAGAGCACCAGCGGGAGGGAATGGTAGAGGGAGAGGGAGAAGCAGTCTCCCTCCTGAGCAAGGCCTGAGGATCGTTAGCTGAGCTGAAGGTAGACGCTTAATCAATGTGCCCCGGAAGATTTTAATTTTAAAAGAGTTTAACAGACATGTATAGCAATATCAAGTGGTTTGCCATTTGTATAATTGGAGATCCAGATGGAGAAAAGGAGTATGATGGAAAAGAAATGTTCATGAAATAATAATTAATTTTTTTCCCTGAATTTGAATGAAACATTAACTCAAGAACAAAGAAAAACAATACAATTGAGAAGAATAATTTTGAGTAAAATACATCATAGTTAAACCAGTAAAAGAGTTAAGGGAAAAATATTACAACTCAAAAGACATATTGCATAAAGAAATATAAGAATCACAGCAGATTTCTCACTAGAAGTACATGCCAGAAGTCAATGGAATGATATACTCTCAAGGGATAAAATATTAATCAAGAATTCCATATTCATTGAAAATATCTTCTAAAAGAAGTTGAAATAAATAAATTTTTATATAAAACAAAGCAGAAAGAATTTATAACCAACAGATTTACACTTAAAGGGAGTTTTTAAGCTGAAGAAAAATCCTTATGAAAATCTGAGTGTACGTGAATGAATGACGATCACCAGAACTGATAAATATGTGGGTCAATAAAGTTATTTTTTAAAATATTCCTTAATTATTTAAAATCAACTAGACCATTTAAATAAAGTTATATTTTTTAGGGGAAGGTTATAACATGTAGAACAAAATGTATGATAAAATGTCATAAATGATGAGAGGGGCTCAATAAAATTATACTGTTGTATGGTTCTTACATTAAATGTTAAGTTGTATATAATTAATTCAAGATAGGTGTGATGGAGTGCATATTGTAATTCCTAGAGCAAATAATAAAAAAAAATGAAGTAATAGCAACAGGGGAAAGAAGATGCATATAAAAAATACTACATTTTAAAGTAAAAGAATAAAGGAAAGGAAAAACAGAGGGAAAAATGTAAGATAAATAGAACATAAATAGAAAGATGATACACTTAAACCCTGTCATGTAAATAATTAGATTAAGTGTAAATGCAAACAGCCCAATTAAAAGGTAGAGATTCTCAGATTGGATAAGAAAGCAAGACCCAATTTCATGCTGTTTATAAGAAATATACTTCACATGTAAACTCAAAGACAGATGAGAAGTAAAAGGATGGTAATCTTTTATGTCTTTTACACATAAAGAATAAAAGACCTTTAATAGAGGGAAAATCAGTGGAGAAAGATCATGCTGGAACAATAATTTATATGAAAAAATATAACTCAATTCAGATTTCTTGTACTACATGTTGGCTAGACTTTGGTAAGTTAAACGTGAATATTTTTAAGCCTAAAATAACCATCAAAATAACAAAATGGTTTTGCTTAATAGATTTCAAAGGGGATAAAATTAAATAACAGAATTGTCAAATAATGAAATAAAAGGGCAAAAAAGAATAGGGCACATGGAACAAATAGAAAACAAGTAGCAAGATGATCACTTTAACTGTAACAATAGAAATAAACTCATTTAATATAAATGGTCTGAACAATCCACTTACTAAAGATCCATTTTCAGACTGAAGAAAGGAGCTGGTGGGTACCTACCAAAAATCTCCTGAATAAACAAACCACAACATAATAGAATGGTAAGGAGAAACAAACATATCTAAAATCATAAACAGAAATTTTTATACTATTCTATGGATAACTGATAGAACAAGAAAAGAGAAAATCAATAAAAATATAGAAAAATCAGAACAAATATCAACCTACAAGATGACATTGACATTTATGGGACATTCTACCAAACAATAACAGAACACACATTATTTTTAAGTACGCATAGAATATTTACTTATATATTCTATATTTTTGGTCAAAAACAAGTTTCAAAACTTTTTAAAAAAATGTTGATGTTATACTGAATTGTGTCTTGACTATGATGGATTTAAATCAGAAACCAAAAACAAGAAGATTTCTGGAAAATTTCTGCATTTCTAATATTCACTTTTGACTTAATTTCTAATCTAACACTTATGCTTTAAAAGAGAAATCAAATGAGAAATAAAAAGTATTATGAAAGCACATCTGGCCCTAAATGTTCAGGGAAAGATTTGTAGCACTAAATGTTTCTATTATGAAGAACAGCCATGATTTGATGACTTCAGTTTCCACTTTAGGGAACTAGAAAAATAAGAGCAAATAAGGACATGAAGAAAACAGATAATAAAATTCAGATTAGACATTAGTGAAGAAGAAAACAGAGTAATGATAGAGTTAAATGAAACCAAAAGACCTTTCTTTGAGGAGATTAATATAATTGATAAACATCCATACAGAGAGATTATGGAAAAAAAATACAGAAAACACAAATAACCAATGTCTGGTATGAGACAGATGATGCTACCATTGGTTTTATGGATAGTAAAAGGAAAATGAAGAAAAGGAAAATATAAAAATTTTATGTCAATAAATTTAAAAATGTTGATAAAATGTATAAATTCATCAAAAGATACAATCTATTGAATTTCACTCAAGAAGAAACGGGGAACCTAAGCAACTCTGCATTTATTAAAGCAATTTAACTTTAATTTAAAATATTATCATGAAAAAACTCCAGGCTCAGATGTTCTCTGATGAATTCTATAAAATATTTTGAAATAATTAATACCAATTTTACACAAAATTTTTACAAAAATTTAAAAGAAGAAAATATATCTCAAAATTTTCAATGAAGATAGCATTATTGTGATATCAAAATCAGATAAGAAATGAAAATGACAGATGAATAGCCTTCCTGGATATATATGTAAATATTCTAAGCAAAATTTTAGCTAACCAAATCCAGCAATATATAAAAAGAATAATGCATTAAAACTAATTAAAGTTTATCCCAGGAATGTAATATTGGTTTAATATCCCCAAACTAGCCATGTGATACAACGTACTAACAAATTTAAAGAGGAAAGCCATATAATAATCTCATTAGATGCAGAAAAATCAAATAACTATACCCAACATCCATTCCTGATATTGATTTTAAGAGAAATAAAAAAAGAGGGTAACCCTCTGCCAGATATATGCTTCTCCCAAAAAACCTACAGCTAATATTATACTTAAGAGTGAAAGACTATGGTTTGTCTTCCTCTCTGATTTCTTCCCATTCAGTTTTCCAGAGAGGGAGACAAACCACACAAGACTTTACTTCAGGAAACAAACTGAGGGTTACGGAAAGGAGGGTGGTTGGTGGGATGGGGTAACTAAGTGTCGGGCATTAAAGAGGGCACGTGATATGATGAGCATTGGGTGTTATACTGAACTAATGAATCACTGAACATTATATCAAAAAGCAATGATATACTATACCTTGGCTAATTGAATTTAAATTAAAAAAAGGAGTGAAAGACTAAATGCTCCCCACTAAGTACAGAAAAAAAATACAAGGCTGTCCACTCCCAACCACATTGTTTTAGAGGTACTAGACAGCAAATTCAGGCAAGAAAAAAAATATATACTAGCTAATCTTATATCTGATAAAAGAAATATATCCACAATATATAATGAGAATTTTTAAAACTCAACAATAGGGGTGCCTGGGTGGCTCAGTAAGTTAAGCACCTGATTCTTGATTTCGGCTCAGGTCATGATCTCAGGGTCCTGGGATCAAGCCCTGCATTGGGCTCTGCACTCAGCAGGGAGTCTGCTTGTCCCTCTGCCTCTCCCCCTGCTCGTGCCCTCTCTTTCTCTCTCTCAAACAAATAAATAAAATCTTTTAAAAAAACCTCAATAATAATGAAAAAAGTGAAAGAGGCTGAAAGATTGGTACACAGTTCGTCAAAGAAGATATAGACATATGACTGCAAATAAGGACAGGAAAACCTCTTCTGCCATTAATGCTTAATATCAGTAGATAGGAGGGAAAATGCCAATTAAAACCACAACATACTACTACACGTGTTAGGCTACGATTTAAAAACACTGACAACACCCACTTTTGCAAGGCTATAGAACAACTGGAATTCTCATGCACTGATTGTGGGAATGTAAAATGGTATAATAATTTTGTAAATTAGGTTGGGAGTTCCCAAAAATGCTTAATAAAGTACCACGTGCATCAGTTCTTCCACTGTTAGGCATTTACTTAAGAGAAAGTAAAATATAAATACTTATATATCTAAACATTCATAGTAACTTCGTTTGTAATGGCTCCAAACTGTAAATAATTCAGAGGTCAATCAATAGGTAAATGGTAAACAAACTGTGGGATATCCATACATGCAACTGTACTTAGCAACAAAAATAACTGAACTATTATTATTTTTAAAAATATTTTACTTATTTATTTGACAAACAGAGAGAGCACAAGAAGGCAAAGCAGCAGGCAGAAGGAGAGAGAGAAGCAGACTCCCTGCTGAGCAGGGAGCCCGACTTGGGCGTTGCTCCTAGGACCCTGGGATCATGACCTGAGCAAAAGGCAGACACTTAACCAATTGAGCCACCCAGGTGCCCCAAGAACTGAATTACTGATACACAAAAATGACATTGATAAATATCACAATAATTATACTGGGCGAAAGAAGTCAGAAAAAAAAGATATATATATATATATATATTATATAATTTCACTTATAAAAATTCTAGAATCCAATCTATAGTGACAGAATGGAGACTGATGGTTATGTGGGGACTAAGATAGGTGTCGGGCAAAGAGGGAAAGGAGAGAGGTATTTTGATTGTGGTTATGGCTCCATGGTTTTATATGTAATGTGTACATAAATTTCCAAATTGTACATTTTAAGCATAAATATTTTTATGTTTTAATTTTATCTCAATAATGCTATAAAAATAAAACCAAAGTAAACTAATATAAAACAAGAAATCATTAAAAGCATATATCCAGTAAAATTAAGATAATACACGATGCTAATACCCGAACAAGAACACAAGATTCAGCAATATATACAAAGTTCCTCTTTACCTAGTTTGTAGAAGAAATACGAAAGTGTTAGGAAGTGTCTGACAGTTGAATTTTCCAAGTTTTTCTAAATAACCAGACTTAGCCAATTACAGCAAAATTTGTTAGGTTAAAATAACAGAAAGGAAAGTGCCAGGAAAGGATAAGAATGTTGCAATCCATCAAGAAAAAATTGAATGTATGAATTAATGCAAATATAGTATTATAAAAACAAAGAGGCCATGATGAAATGAGCAAAAATATAATATTGCAATGACAAATGAAAATGCCCTGTTGTCAGTTATTATTCATATTTTCAGACAAACCACTTACTTGGATACATTCTTTTGAAATATTTGCTGCAGGGGCGCCTGGGTGGCTCAGGCATTAGGCATCTGCCTTCGGCTCAGGGCGTGATCCCGGCGTTCTGGGATCGAGCCCCACATCAGGCTCCTCCACTGGGAAGCCTGCTTCTTCCTTTCCCACTCCCCCTGCTTGTGTTCCCTCTCTCGCTGGCTGTCCCTATCTCTGTCAAATAAATAAATAAAATCTTAAAAAAAAAAAAAGAAATATTTGCTGCAATTCAAGACAGTCCCATTATTTATTTTTTCAATGAGGTCAGCAAAAAAGATGAACCAGTAATACTTCGGCTGAGATACTTATTTTGTTTTTTTTTTTTTTTAAAGATTTTATTTATTTATTTGACAGAGATAGAGACAGCCACCGAGAGAGGGAACACAAGCGGGGGAGTGGGAGAGGAAGAAGCAGGCTCATAGCGGAGGAGCCTGATGTGGGGCTCGATCCCACAACACCGGGATCACGCCCTGAGCCGAAGGCGGACGCTTAACCCCTGTGCCACCCAGGCGCCCCGAGATACTTATTTTGTGTATTCAATATACTGTTAACATTTTCAAATGATGTTACAAAGAGCTATTGAAGAAACATTTACTAATTTTTACTAAATCAAAATCAAAACTAATCTTTAAAATAATTTTAAACTATCATTTTAAGCAATGAAGCTTTTATGCTTATAAATGGAATTTTGTTTCCATTCATCACAAAAGGGCATGTGATTTCTTATCTCTAAATAATATTACAAATAAAATTCTAGAATTATAAAACTTAAAAATCTAATTGGCGATTCAATTTTTGTTTTTAATAGTTATTTTCCATCAAACTCACAGCAGAGATAGATGAACTATGACTTAGCCTTTTTAAAAAAGATTTTATTTATTTATTTGAGAGAAAGAGAGAGAGCGAGCACCCACAAGCAGGGAGAATCAGAGGAGGAGGGAGAGGAAGAGGGAAAGAATCCCAAGGGCCACTGCAGGGGCCCAGCGTTGAGCCCAGGTAGGGCTGGATCTCAGGACCCTGAAATCAGGACCTGAGCCAAAACCAAGAGCCCAAATCTCAATGACTGAGCCACCTAGGGGCCCGGAACTATGAATTCCTTTTATGGAGATACACTTTAACGGAATTCATTAGTACCATGGAAAACTTTGACTCACATTCACCTAAATGACAACCCCAAGTGGTATTAAAAGTAAATTTAAATAGTTGAAAAAAATCTAAGTACCTCACTTTTACTTGATGACTATATTTACATCAAATCTTTGAAATTACTATGGTGTTAGTGAACGTGAATGATGACGATATCAATTTACATAATATGCACTCAAACTTTTTGTTTAAGTCAAATTTGATTTAATTATATGTGCTTAAATCATATGTGCTGCATTATAAATTTCTCTTGTTTGAATAAATGTTATAGTGGAAATACATAGGTATTCTATAGGAAAATACTGATGGTTTGCACTTAAGGCTGTCAATTGTACAAATAATGCTACATAAATAATTAGCATGCTTGAAACGGCATCTCAGATTTCTCAACAAAGGCTATAGAATAATATCTTATTTTTGATGCTAAAATTTTTATCTTGTTTTTCATCACAAATGTAGCCATTTGCTAAAGCTGTCTATTGCTTCCAAAATGAAGCATTGCACTGTCAATAAATGTGAAAAATGTGATGCATTAGACACAAACAAGACAAGAAGGGAATGGGAATGAAAGATAAAAAAAATAGTAAAACACGTGAAATTGCACAAAACTTTCAAAATGAGTTTTGTATTTTGTAAATCTATTCTCCAATGGTATGATAGTCAGGAGAGAATACAAAGTGTTGCTCCTAATAAGCTTTTAGTACTACCTGTCCTAGCAAAGGCTTTTTCCGTTAATATTGACGCCTTGGAAAAGCAATTTGCTTTGTGGAATAAAAAGGAATCAGCAGAGCCCAGACAGAGAAATCCAATTTTATCCTCAGACAGGCACAAAGCTGAATGCCTTCCATTTTAATGACTGACAGCTTCTATTTCTTTATACAAGCATCATGTAAGAAATGAACACAACTGCCAATAGAAGCACGATCCAGCCTAAAAGCTCTAGCGGGATCTTCTGTGTGGCATTTCTCTACATTGGCACATACTAGATTCAAGCCAGAGAAAAATATTACAACCTCATCAAGTTCTATACAGTATTGCCATTACGAAATGAGCAATAGGTACAAACCAGTGTGCCCTTGAAAAATAGCAGTGGATTTATAAGAAAGAATTCCTTGACAAACTATACGTCATAGTAGGACCCGAGATTTCCAAGGTAAATAATGTCTCTCTGTGGCACAACCTGATGAACATATTTTGTGTGTGTGTGTGTGTGTGTGTGTGTGTGTGTGAGAGAGAGAGAGAGAGAGAGAGAGAGAGAAACAGACATAGAATGGGAGTAGTGGTAAATTGAGACTAAAGCAAAGTATAATTCTCTTTAACTATCTGAGTGCCCAGTTCTTCAATAAAGTTACTAAGAAATGTTTGATTGAGGGTGTTTGGTGGAAGCCAGTGAAAGAACTGGATTTCACAATCCAGGGAAGAATCTAGAGCCAAGAAGGAATAGCAAAAGCAGACAGGAGTAGAAAGACAGAATAGATAAGCAGGTCATGGGCAGATTTGAAGTGATTCACAGAAATTAAGGGAACAGTACAAAACAAAAGGTACCGAAATTGAGGGTTAGGTCAAATTTATACTTTCTGGATCTTTTTAAGGAGCTACCTAAAGTGACCACTGTAAACTACATTATATTTTTATATTGAATAATTCAATTTGTAATATAATTTCATTTGCTTTTTATTATGGTTTGACCTCCTTAAATTGAAAAATTTAATTGCCAGCTCCTGCAACACATGAAATCAATTTTGTCAGCATAGGGAATTAGTAGAACCAAAAAACAGTTTGGAAAGTGGGATATCCTTCAAAGTTTATTATTTTGTTATGCATATTTATATTAATGAGGTGAGAACAATTAGAGTAGCATATTAATTTTTATTTCAAAGTGAATATATGTACATCTATTATGGAGCTTAAATTTCTGTCTGTATTCCAAATTCAGGGGCTAAGTATATGGTTTTCAGCTCATGGCTTCACTTTGTACCATATACCTTGTTTAGTTAGCTCTTTTCCAGTGGAAGCCAAATTTTTTATACAATTGAAATCTTTAAAGAAATGTGTGTGGATGCACTAATATTTTTTAGGCCCCATTGTCAGGCTTACTGACAGGGCCTAATAGTTAGTAAATAGAACAGCAATATTTGTATCTCTTAGGATTGTTTCCAAAGCATATTAACTATTCAAAATTCAATATTGATGGTGAAGCCAGTGATTACTGGAAGGTGCTGGTAGAGGGAATTTATTTTTTAGAAGAATCTCTGATATTTATTACTGTTGTTTCTTTCAGAGAGAGAGAGATGAAGAGGAGAGAGGGAGAGAGAGAGAGAGAGGGAGAGAAAAATATATATGACTATATTGATATATACTGATATTGTATATATAGAGATATGATTAAATCTAAACTTTTGATGAAACTTAGGGTATACAGTTATTAATATACTAATAGCTTTAGTATAATAACTTTAAAACTGATATTATTATAATTATTGTTAGATATAATATGAAGGTATTGGAATGTTTTTCAATGTTAGACTACTTAGACTATTAGTCTGTGGTGTCATTTGAATGACAGTATCAGTTATTTTGAATTCATTTTTATTTAGTGTTACAAGTTCATAAGCCACACATTTTGTTGAATATTTATAAAGACAAATATTCCATAATTAGTGTAGTTTTTATTTTAAATCCGGCTTTGAATTCATTTAAAGGTAAAAAAATATTCTCGGTAGAACTTGTTATAATTTTAAAATTTCTATATTCTAACTTTTTTCCCTTTTCTATCTATTGCTTTCATACTAGGTTTTTTTAGAACGGATAATATTTCCTTTCTCACTGCAGGTTTAGCCTGTAGATTATGAAGTCAAACAGATGTATGCTGGAATAAAATCCTCTTTACTTACCACCTCGGTATCTTAGCAAATTTACTTAAGTTTTCATAGCCTGTTTTCTCATGTACTAAAAGTGAATGATAAAAAATGTAGCTCTAAGAGTTAGGCCTACAGTAAGCACAAAAACTCCTACAATAATCATCATCAACACGTCACTATTATTGCTATTATTAATAGAAAATGTCATTGGTGGTTCACCTCAATAAGAATTGAATATTTTTTCTATATATCTGTTTTAATATTATACACCATTTGATTTATGCCTATGTTTGCTTTGATTATTGTCAACTCAGTTGATTTGTATTCACCCACCGAAAAGAGAATTTAGAGTTATAGAAATTATGCATATTTTTAAAGCATTCTTATTATGAGAAATAATCTTTATATTTTACCTTAAGAAATGTAATTTTACGAGATCAATATAGATATAAACTTAACCAGTGATTAGCCAAAGGAATACAAGGTCTGGTTCAGATAAAGTGGCTATCCTTCAGTATCACTAGAATTAGGGGGATAAAGGTCAAAGGCATAAGCAGAGATACAGATCTCTGGTAAACCTGATCAGAAAGAAATTCAGACAGTATTTAAGGTAAATCTGTAAGACTACATTTTTTATGAAAGTTTTTTTTATATACTCTTACACTTCATACCATCAATGTTTTAGTTCTGCTTGGCTTACTATATCTACCTTTGAGCAATATGGTCCTTGAGGAGAGGAATTTTTCTCCAATTATACTAGAATTCATTCCATCACAGTCAAGGATTCACCCTCATATTCCATAAGAGCTTCCCTTCTCTGCATCTTTTGATGAATTGCCTCTTCTTAAATGATAGTGACTCTAGAAGGATGTTCATGACATAGGCTAATCTTTGGTGGCCCTAATTTTATTATTATCAACTAATTCCATAACCCTGAACAGGCAATATGGGATTTCCTTAGTTTTTCTCTCCCTAGGTTCTAGAAAGCAGAGTGTTTAGGTAGCATCTTTCTATGTAAACCCTCCCCACTCAGCAACTTTAAACTATGGAATGTAAGTTCTTTAAATATTTTAGATATAACCTTTTATCAGATATGTCACTTGAAAATACCTTCTCCTACTCCATAGGCTGCCATTTAGTTTTGTTGATTTTTCCTTTGTTGTGCAGAAGCTTTTTATTTTGATAAAGTCCCAATCATTTATTTTTGCTTTTGTTTCCCTTGCCATAGGAGACATCTAGAAAGAAGTTGCTATGGCCAAGGTCAAAGAGATTACTGCCTATGTTCTCTTCTAGGACTTTTATGGTTTCAGGTCTCACATTTAGGTCTTCAATCCATTTTGAATTTATTTTTGTAGATGGTTTAAGAAACTGGTACAGTGTCATTCTTTTTCATGTTGCTGTCCAGTTTTCCCAACACCTTTGTTGAAGACACCTTATTTTTCCAGAACATATAAAACTCAACACACCAAATCCAAATAATTCAATTAAAAATGGGCAGAAAATATGGATAGACATTTCTCCAAAGAAGACATGTGAGTGGCAAACAGACACATGATAAGATGCTCAACATCACTGATCTTCAGGGAAATACAAATCAAAACTACAATGAAAAATCACCTCACATCTGTCAGAATGGCTAAAATCAACAACATAAGAAACAGGTGCTGGTGAGGATGTGGAGAAAGGGGAACTCTCTTGCACTGTTGGTGGGAATGCAAACTGGTGCAGCCACTCTAGAAAACAGTACAGAGGTTCCTCAAAAACTTAAAAATAGAACTACCCTACAATCCAGGAGTTGCACTACGAGGTATTTACTCAAAGAGTTTATAGAAGCATTATCTACAATAGCCAGAATATGGAAACAGCCCAAATGCCTATAGACTGATGAATGGATAAAGAAGAGATGAAATATATACAATGGAATATTACTCAGCCATGAAAAAGAATGGAATCTTGCCATTTGCCGTGATGTGAATGGAGTTAGACAGTATTATGCTAAGCAAAACAAGCAAGTCAGAGAAAGACAAATACCATATGATTTCACTCATGTAGAATTTAAGAAACAAAACAAATGAGCAAAGGGGGAAAAAAAGAGAGTGAGAGGCAAACCACGAAACACATTCTTAACTATAGAGTATAAACTGATGGTTACCAGAGGAGAGGTGGGGGAAGGGATGGTTAAATAGGTGATGGGGATTAGGAGGGCACTTGTGATGAGCACTAGGTCTTGTATGGAAGTGCTGAATCACTATATTGTATATCTGAAACTAATATTTTTTTTTAAAGATTTTATTTATTTATTCAACAGAGATAGAGACAGCCAGCGAGAGAGGGAACACAAGCAGGGGGAGTGGGAGAGGAAGAAGCAGGCTCATAGCGGAGGAGCCTGATGTGGGGCTCGATCCCATAACGCTGGGATCACGCCCTGAGCCGAAGGCAGACGCTTAATCGCTGTGCCACCCAGGCGCCCCTATCTGAAACTAATACTATACAGTATGTTAAATAACTGAAATTTAACTAAAAAATTAAAAAAAACTATGGGGTATGTGAAATATGCAAGAGTAAATTTTTAAAACATTTCTCAAAAGCACCAAAGTTCAGAAAATAAAAATTAATAGACAAAAATTTTTAAATCCCCTATATATCCAGTAGTCAAGCTGTTAGAACAACCAAGAAAAGCAGTACCACCAAAGGGAGATTCACCAGGGCAACTCAATTCTCAGCTAATAACAACTTAGAAAAAAATGGTCACATCTTTGCTGAATAGATTCTCATGTACCTCAAGTGCATATATTAACTGCTAGTATCCTTTAGGCAATAAACATGGCATTCAGAGATTTTCTTAATCCAGTTATTTTCCCAAGCAACAGTGATGCCTGCTCCTACTTTGCCATGTGAAAACTGATTTTCTTTCTACATCAGTGTGCCAGACCAAGGGGATGAAGCACAATTAATCTAGTCCAATACTGATTCTTTATCCCTCCTTGATCTCAGTCTCTCTCCAGCAGTTAAGTGTTCTCATGTGATTCAGTTCTGGCCAATGAGTCATGAGAATTGCTGGTGGTCTCTTGGAGAGATTTCTTCCTCCATGACCAAAGGACAAAGATATATTAAGAAGTCACTTGTCACTCTGGTTACCTCTTACACTTTCTGTCTTTGAATAAAATTATATAAGGAAACGAAGCCTGGAGATTTTGCAGTCACTTGGCAATCATCACAGAAAGATTAAGAGAACTGAAAAAATGGCACAGAAGCTTCATGTCACTTAATTGTTAAATTACCTTCCTCTAGACTACTTTTTACAGGAGGTACTTAAAATATTATATTTACTATCTTAGGGATATTACATACATTACGATGAAAGAGAAAAAAACTCTAGAGATCACCTGATAACATAATAATAGGTGCCTTAACATAATAGATGGATGTTATTTCATTTAAATGGAGTTATGATATATTGTTATGGGAAGAATACAGAATGCATAATTTTATAGAAATATTATTCTAACCATGTGAAAACCAAAAAGAAAAAAGTCAGAACTGAAATATGGTTGTAGATAGTGGAATTATAAAGGACTTTCTCAGTTTCTTTCATTTCCATAATTCCCAATATCTTGTTTAGGACTGTATGTTATATTTTATAATCAGCAAAATAAGCCAAAGGTCAATGTTATCAGTGTGAATGTAGTGTTGGAACATTTAGTTTGCCACACATAAGTGAGAATCCCTGAAAGTATTTCAGTCTATTAGAATAATCGGTGATTATAATACTGTATGTACTGCAGTTCCTTAGAAAAACTTTAGTCAGATTGGAGTTAGCTTTTTAAGACAGCAGGAAAAAAACGTGTTATTGTGTTCAAAAAATAAGGTAAGTTTCTAGTTTAAAAATATTTATTAATATATAAAACTGGCATATAGGCAACAAATTATTTACCTATGGATGCTAAAATATGATGTAATACATGATTAATCACAATAAAACCTCTCTGAAATATGGCATTAAGAAATAGGATGAACAGCTATCCTCTAAGTCCACACTTATTACACTTTTATTTAAAGGGAATATTTTCTTTTTAAAATATCATAATTAAGTTGTTTTAAGTATACCATTTAGCAGAGCTGTCTCTAGCATGGTTTTTCAGGCATTTGTGCATTATAAATGTTTTCTCAGACATTTAATATGCATTTTATGTTCCTTTCACTTTGTTTTCCATGTCATAATATCATTCCTTGTTGAGATCAGAGCATAACTTCTAAAGATTTCAGTCGCCGGTTGGAGAAAAACCATTACTACACTTGATATTTGAAAGTGCACCAACTCTGAAAGTGAGATACTCTGGGGGAGTATTAAATGTTTGGTACTGTACAAGAAGCTGACATCATCTTGGGGATGTTGCCAGAAGATATTTGAAGTGTCAAGTGCTAAAGAATTTTAGTGTCTGCTGACAGTCTCTGATTTCCCTTACTCTGGCAAGTGTATGAAAAGACTGAGTACGAAGAGTACATATATTTAGAGTTTCAAAAATGCTTTTCCAATATAGTTAATGCTTGCGATAGCTAATGCCCATCTGTATTTACTATAGATATCATTCCAGAGCACATGAGAATTACTCTAAAAGTCAATGTGTAATAAAAGGCTTGTAATTTTAATAATGCATAAAATAATTTTGAACTGAAAGAAATCTTTGGAGCTCATCGAACCTTAAATTCGAGTTTACAAATGGAGACACTGAAACCAATATTCTTAGTCACTTATCCAAAAATCTTATACATCTTGTCTACTAATCTTTGCAATATGTCACAATGATAAATTTTGGCCATATTCTGATCTTTTTCACCAAAATTATTGTTTTCGCAGTTCATTAGAAACTGATAAATAACAGTCAAATACCAATGATGAAAACCTAGTGATGTACACTATGGAGTTGCCTTATAATTCTGTGTAAATCCTTGTTTTAGTAAAAAGAATAAATTTTGACACAATCATAGCTCATTATATAAAAGTACATTTCCAAGTTCATTGTGTGGTAAGAAATGCTTATATATTTACTTCTGTTTCCTTTTGGAAAAGTAAAGTATCTCTTGCTTAATATAAGTATTTTTCCTTTGTTAATATGTTTTTGATTTTGCATATCCAATGTCTTTGTAAATACAGACACAATAAAAAAAGAAAAGGAAAACTAGTCATTGTTGTTCAAGGGGATGAACTGGATTATAGTTTATCATTGTTTTTGTTTATATACCTGGTCTTATGCAAGACTGAATCCTATCTTTGTTTTTAGTAACTGTGTAGAAAGATTTCTTAATTAAGTTCTTTTCAATAATATTATATCTACTTTCAAGTTCTTAATTGCTTAGAGATGGCTCTATAAAACTTTGTGTAAAAGAAGACACGGAACTGAAAAAGAATCATTTAAGATAAAAGCAACCACAGTTAAGCCAGTGCTGACCGAAAAATCTGTAAAGCTAAGTACATATATATCTTTTTTCATAAAACACAGTAGCAATTCAAATCTAAAGATATTATCACTTACAATATTACTATAGACAAAGAAAAAGAAAGATATTGAAAATAAAATTTGTTAATTTTGTAGAAAAGTATTCATTTAATATGGAGTTGAAAGAATCAATATCATCCTATTTTTACTTAAACTAATTCCAATGTCATATTCATTTATTAAAACTATATTATTACATTTAATTTTATGTAGATTTATATTATACAATAGTAATGTGAGCTCCTCTACCTGCTAAAGAGTTATTCTCTAGACAATAGGGTTTCCTTCAATTAGTCGTCACTGTGCTGGGAATAGCTTTGGTATTAAATATCAGAGGTGGTTATATCCAATTCTTATTATTACTTTTAGCTGAGAAAAAAAAAGTGACAATAATAAACATTGAAAAACTATGGATGAATGGACTTGGGTATTTTGATTTGACAAAACATCCCCAAATTATTTTGAGTGTCTTGGTCTAAGAAAAATATTTTGTCAAGCAACATTTCTCATTGTTTTATCTTGTTAAATAAAATTTAAAACATATGGCCATAATTACTCACATACATCTTAGCAAAACATTGGTATAAAAAAGTTCATGAATTCTGTGTAGATTTATGAGTTACATCCCTTTACTAAGGTTTTTATAACATTTTAACTGGGAATTGGGATTTAAAGAATGAGAGACTTCAAGCTATTTAGAATCTATTGAAGTCCAATAAGATGGGGAATGATATGCTCATCAAATAATATATCAGTGGATTTACATACGTACAATAATTCTGAAGATGATTCATGAGCCAGTCTGGCATAATGTAAAGAAAATTGAAACTATAGTCACAAAAGTTGAAATCCAGACTCTACTTTTTAATTCTCTAAGCTTTAGTTTTCTCCTCTATATAAGAGAGATACTGATTTCTATTCCATAGAACTGGAATTCCACAGAATTGTTTTGAACATTAAGTTAGTAAACTACATTACAATAATATATGATGCCTTGTACAGGGAAAGCATATATGAAGTTCTCTTTGAATAAAAAGACATACCATGGAAATTTTGTGGGTTAAAACTTGATATTATACACCAGAAGTCCTATATTTCAATATTTCAACGTGTTGTTTAACCATCTATCCATCTATTTACCTATCCTGTCTGGTACTAAGATCTTCAGAGCTCATTCTATTGACAGTTTTATATGTTCCTGAGATGGACAGCACCCACAGCCAGTGAAATTCTTATGTATAAATGGACTGGTTGTGTGATTATTCAGTACTTCCCTCCTCCTCCCTTTTAAATACCTTTACATTGGGCAGAAAACCATGCCCCCCTTACCAATGCCAGAGATGGACTCTACAACTACGTGGGAATAGCAAAAGGCCATCCCAATGCTAGCCACTGGAAATTGAAGTCCAAATACTTTTGTCCACTGCACCTTGGTAACTGAGTCACCAAGAAAACACAACACAGTCAACACTCAACATTAAATGGAACAATGCTTTTACTCACATTGAGAAGAGACAGACCAAGATCAACTCCAACAGTGTAAGTCCCTCATCGCTAATGAGTGCTCCTGGCAGCTGATGTGGGGCAATTGGTCTATATGCATCATTCTCATGGCTCTGCAGAAGGACCTGACCCTACTTCTGTGGAGTGTATTATACTGAAAGCTGGGGCATGATTGAGGTTCACTGACATACACACTTAGGTAGGACAAAGAAACACCCATTGACCATGAAATAGGAAAAGATATTCCAGCCATAAAGTACAGATCCAGCATAGACTGTGTGAGCTCTTCATCTCTTGGTAAGAAAGTGCTCAGACCCTAAATCGATTGTTATATGGCTGAATGAAAAATAATGGACTGTGCACATGAGACAGCCCTTCCCGACATTTAAAAATGACTTCAGTCAATAAAAGATACAGTAATACATGAATAGAAAATTAAAAAAAAAACAGGCTTATCATTAAGATGAAAACTACATATATTTTACCTGATAAATTTGGAGAATGCAGGTATTCCTATATGTCTTTTTGAATACGTATTTTAAAATCATTTTCAAAAGTTTGAGAATTTAGCATGCATAAAATTTAAACTGCAATTTAGAGGACAAGTAAATACCCCTTTAATTTTAGGGAACACATTTCTCTGCTAAGTGATCCAACCTGAACAAATTTTTAATATCCTTTTATATCTTTTTCATGCATGTAACTCCCTCAACATCAGTGAACTCCCATTGACTTCAATATGCAGAACCTAACTGAAACCTCTGAATGCCCAACTCCTACTAACATAAATTGAAGAAAAAAAAATAATTAGTTTCAGTGGGAGTTATGCGAATGTACAGATTGCAGATTGGAGCCAAATCAGAGTCATTATTCATTTTCACAGTTTTGATGGTCTTCCAAATAGAATCAAGGTCTTATTTTTAAAACAAAACAAGAGAAATAGGGTACCCATTTTTACTGTGTGTATGTTAAGAATGAGATGAGGAGCCTGCCTTGTCTCCCTCTAGTTTCAACTTGTGTCTGTTTTTTCAACGTAGCATGAAGAAACAGTATACAACACATGAAGCCTGATCTTACTCTGAGGAGAATGTCTGGGTAAAACATATTGTTTAGAGGACTTTCTCGTTTTTTTCCCAGTGATATTGTAAGTGAAGTTAGTAGACTTACTGAAGCCTTTTATTCAGAATGAAGATTAAATATGAAGCCGATCAGAAACCATGAACCATGCAACTAAATTGAATTGATATGTTGTTTTCTGAGCAAATTAACATTTAAGTTAAATTTTTCTTAAGATATCAATTATGTTCATTTTAAAAATCAGAGAAGCTTGCACTAATAATCCTAAGTGTTCTTTTTGAGATTTGACAAAATATAGTTTATTTTTTTCAAAAGGTGTCATTATCTTTGTCATAGGTAAAATGGCCAAATATAGAAAAAAGCCAGAGAAAAATTTCAAATATGAAAATCTAATTAATACAATTTATAAAAGTAAAGGCCCTGAAGAAATTTCAGCCTTGGCATATTTACACACAATATTGTCTTTAAAAAATGCTGTCGATTATTCTTTTAAATTTTGACATATTTGCTTTAGATTATTACTTTAAAATACACACCTTAGAATAAACTATGTGGAGAAAACTTATACGCAAACAATGAATCATGGAACACTACATCAAAAACTAATGTACTGTATGGTGACTAACATAACATAATAAAATAAAAAAAATTTAAAATGCTGTCCTACATCAAACATAACTTTATTAGTTATGCAAGTCAAAGTACATTTGTCAAACAAAAAGATACTTTGATTGGCTAATGGTTAGGAACCAAGTCATTTATAAAATAAAAATGGCATAACATTATTTCTGGGTGACTACTTTAACCAAAAGAACTACAAGTATTATTGAGCAGTTGATAGGATTTTAAAGCAGTTAAATAAATAATGAAGTAGAAAAATTATGATAAATTGGCAACATAACAGAAAGAGTGATGTTAGTTTCTGATTGATAAATCATAATTAGATATATATTCAAGTAAATAATAAGGGGCACTGCTTTGAATTTTTTTCATATTGTTATTGTGCCTATGACAATATATAAAACATTTATTTTTTTTCAATGCTACCATTTTTCTCCTCAAAATGAAAAGTGTTATTTCTCTGAAAGCTATGTGTTGAAAATTGTTCATTTATTTTGATGGGACATATATGTCTCTATCCTGAACATTTTCTTCCCTATAAAAACAAACATCTGTAATAGAATTAGCCCATAATGTGCTATAGGGAAGGTTTCACAATTATTTTAAAACTTTCATAGTTACCTTTATTTTGTTGCATCAATCCTAATTATTGCAGATCCTTGTACAGATATCATTTCCAGCTATTAAATCATGGGAATACATTTTTTCTTAAAAATCAAAGGGTCAGAACCAAGTGTAATGATCTTGTATGTTCAAAAATTTATGCTATAACCGTTAGCTATGCTAACTTCAGGCCAGCACACCTGAAACCTAAAACTAACTCTACATCTCAAATAAAAGTCTGTTAACACAAGATAAATAATTCCCCTGAGGACACAATTTCTTCAGAAGATGCAGTTTGTCTTAAATATATGCTGATAATTCAAAAAAAAAAACTGTAACACATCTGCTTAGTTCTTTCCAAAGTAACTAATTACAAACAGAAGTTAGAGCAGAACATTTTTTGCAATGGTGAAAAATAGACCCATAATTCACATGAGTTGAGTTTATGTGGTCTACTCACAGTTTTCATGAAGACCCAACAAATAATTTAACTAACTTATAAAACGATTTATTACTAGCTTTGCTTCAATTTTTTTTTAAAATGGAAGGAAAGGAATAGTCTTTTGTATAGAACCAGATTTTGAATTGCTGTATAAACATAGGTTGAAGGTAGATAAACTTCTCATCCCAAAAGCCAAAAGTCTGGCCAGAGAAATAAATAGTGAAAACGAGCCCGGATACAAAATTTATTGTGGAATTCCGACAACTAGTGCTCCTTTCTTATCAGGGTCTGGCTTCATACATGAGAATTTCTTAGTAGAGAAACATTTCTTTTCTTCAAGTTTTGTGAGATAGTTTATAAAACTATTAAAAGGCTGGTTTCTTGCTTCCTTAAATAATATTGCTCACATCCCTGATTGCTGCCAAAGGTCTACTATTGACTTGCAAGAAACAGTAAAATTAAGCCCTTATCTCTACACCAGAAGTCTTCTCCCCAATATTTTTACTTAGAAATCATAAGTTTATGTGTTTTGGCCTCGACTAGCTGTGAAAGTCTCTTACAACCTTCAACCATTGGCTCTGATGCCTATTTACACACTAGGCACATTTGCTTAGATTTACCACTGAGTCTGATGAAATAATTTTGCCCTAATATTTCTTTGTTTTGTTTTGAGTGATGAAGTCAATAATCAAACATAGATTAGTGTTAAAATTGGAATCCTATAAGGTAGAGTAAGTTTTCCTGAGTGCAGTCTGATATGCAATAGTTCCCATGAAACCTAAGAATCAACTACTAAGCTGCCAACTGGAACATATAATGAAGGTTGCCAAAGACTCAGTATTTGCAGTATTTCTATCACTTAGCACTGCCATATCAGGTCGTGAGTCTGAATTTCTGGCAGTGCCTACTGAGACGACCTAAACTCTAAGTCATCGGAAGGAGGTGATGTGGAGAATTTTACTCAGTTTGAATTACATTAAGACTGACTCATTTCTGGGGCACCTGGGTGGCTCAGTTAAGTGTCTGCCTTCAGCGCAGGTTCCTGAGATCGAGCCCCGCATCGGGCTCCCTCCGCAGCGGGAAGCCTGCTTCTCCCTCTCCCATTCCCCCTGCTTGTGTTCCCTTTCTCGCTGTGTCTTTCTGTCAACTCTTCAACACAGTCACCAAGAATAGGGCCTGGAAATCCATAAGTTACTTTAAAAGACATTTTCAGGGATACCTGGGTGGGTCAGTTAGTTAAGCTTCTGCCTTTGCTCAGGTCATGATCCCAGGGTCCTGGGATCGAGTCCCGCATTGGGCTCCTTGCTCAGCGGGGAGAGTGCTTCTCCTTCTGCCTGCTCTGCCTGCTGCTCCCCCTGCTTGAACACTTGTGCATGCTCTCTCTCTCTCTGACATAAATAAATAAATAAATAAATAAATAAATAAATAAATAAATAAAATAATAATATAAAATAAATAATAATAAATAAATAATATATTTATAAATAAATAAAATATATAAATAAATATATATAAATATATAAATATAAATTTATTTTATATATTTATATATAAATATAAATATATAAATAAATAAAAAATAAATAAAAATAAATAATAAAAAATAAATAAAATCTTAAAACAAAATAGATATTTTATATATTTATATATAAATTTATTTATATATATAAATAAATTTATATATATAAATTTATATATAAATATATATATAAATAAATAAAAAATAAATAATAAAAATAAATAAAATCTTAAAACAAAATAGACATTTTCACAAGTGACTTTGATCCATTGAAATCAGTGAAGAAATGAATAAGGAAATGAGAACATGTATCTAGACACATTCAATATCATGTATTAAGGCATCGCAGCTAGTTAATGATGAGGTTAAATCTAAAATTCAGATCTTTGGATATTTTGGGCCTGACCTTGTTTCTCCATATTATTCCAGTTTTATGCTGCATGTAGACTAGTGAGGGCTTAAAATACTGAATAATGCCATAGGACGATTCATGGCACCATACACTGCTATGCTGTAATTTTAAATCTATTGTAAAATTCTAGATTTTTTTAGATGGATAATAAATTTCTAAGTTCACGATTGTGTATGTATTATGTGTTTCTGTGTGTGTGTGTGTGCGCACGCGTGTGTGTGAGTGAGGACTGTGTTTGTGAACACCTAGCTGAAGATCCAGAAAATGCTTTCATTCTTTGGATATGAATCAATGTTGAGTTCCAGTCCATTGGTCTTGATTGGGATTCTAGTTTTTCCATGCCTCCTCCTTCAGCAATCATTTTGGGCCATACACTCATATTTTCACTTGCATTCTTTTTAAGGATAAAGAGGAAAAGAGTTTTAGAACCTATACCATTAGCAACAATTCAGAAATCTCAATGCCCCAAATGTAGGCCTACCCTAGTAAGAGGATTTTCCTCAACCCCTGATGAAGTCCTGCCTAGAGTCCTGTCCCATGTCCAAAGAATGACTTTTTCACAGTAAGATTTATAATGAGAGTATTCTCTGTCTTTATGAATAATCAGACTAATACCCTCAAATGTGTGGGCATCCTTTGCTCTCCTCTCTCAAACACCAGAACACAACCACCCAACATCAAAGCTACTAATAACAAATTAAACAATCCCATTTACTCATGTTACATAAATCTTCCTTAATGTCAAGGTGAAGACTAGATCTCCACCTCCAGTTTATCTCTAAACCATTCCTTGAAAGAAACCAGGAAATTAAACACACGATAAGAACCAAAAATAATACTGGTATAAAGAAGCCTAACTCAAGATTAAGAAAAATAAGCAATTCTAATAGAAGAAATATTTTACTTAGAACAACTCTGCCCATCATAAACAAATATTTTTGTTGTTAAGCGACTAATTCAGCATACTAGAGGGAAAACCCAAATATTGCTTACAGAAGAAGCTTCTACTCCTCACCCCTAGCGCTTTCTTTTCCTTCCAGGCACATGGGTATATTACAATTCCTGTTCTTTAGACTTACGCAGAGTCAAGTGCCTCATTTTAGCCAGTGCACTATAGGAAGATACCGAACCAGTGTAAGACTTCACTGATTTTTTCCTACGTCAGAACAACCACATCAACTTTTTATTGAGATAGAACAAGACTGGTACAGTCTGGATCACTGAATAATAACATGGAAATAGTTTCCCTGGAGCACCTCCCAGACTTCAAGTACTGATGAGAAATAAAAAATTTCCTTTTTGTGTCACTGAGATTTGATGAGTTTTATTTATTTGTTTTACCTGTAGTATATCCTAACCTACTCCAACTAAAGAAAGTCCATTGTAGAAGAGTTTGCCTTTTCCTTTCCAGACTTAAATAATAATTACATTGGTTTGTCTAGTGGTTGCTCCTAAAAGTAAACTGAGTTCTCCGTTGGTATCCCAAAACATGTTCTATGGCTGCTATCATAACGCTTACGTTGCTCTAGGGTTGGGAAGGACATAAAGGGAATGATGGGAGCTATTAGTAATAGCTTGTTTCATGATCTGGGTCTTGTTCACACATGTATGTATAACTTGTAAAGTTCATCAATGCTGGCTACCCATGCTGTTCACTTAAAAGTTGTCAACCTGTACACTTAAAATTTGTATACTTTTCTAAATTAATGTTTTCCTTTATTAAAAAGTTTACCAAAAAAATAACTTTTAAAAACAAAGATAGAACATTGTTTTGCTTATATTTGCTTCATAGCTGCCTCCCCAAATTATAGAATTTTTGGGTCTCAATTATTAGATTATTCTCTTTAAATGCCCAAATCCTAGGGTTCAATTTATCCCTGCAAGGATTAATAATTTTTCTTAGGGATAATGGAGGCAAAAAAATTGGAGAATACCCCTGTGTCGTGTATAAACTAGAATAGTTGAGAATTCCTTAAGACCTAGATAAAATCAGTTCGAAATTCCACTATATTCCCCAAGATTTTTGCAAATTCTTGGGAATAGTAGATTTGTACCATCTTTAGCTCTGGGCTTCTGATTCCATACACTTAGTTTAAGTTATGGCTCCTATAACATGCTTTATGTGTCATTTCTCTTCAGAGATGAATTAAGTGAGGTATAGAAGTCAGCCATTTGCTTAATTAAAAAACAACAACAATGAATTGTTTGAACACTACATCAAAAACTAATGATGTACTATATGCTGGCTAACTGAACATAATAAAAAAACCCCAAAACAACAACAATACAAAAAACAGAATTAATACTCCAAATTCTCAGAAGACACGTGAGTGTGTAGTAAATGTTCCTGAACACTAGCAGACTAGCCAAGAGTGAGAAACTCCCGCGGGCTACGATCTTAGAGGAGCACAGACTTTTATGGATTTTACCTCCAGACACCCCACTCCATAGACACTCTCAGATCCATAGATCTGAGAAAGATCTTCTATCTCTGGCAGGGAGAAGGACCGAGAGTGTTTCCCACAACAAAGGCCTACTTCCTAGGTGAAAAGATTTTACTTGAGCCTTATTTGGCTGGAGAAGGGCATTTCTCCCTCTTTGTTAATATCCCCCACAACCTCACCTTCCCTGTCCCACATAAGAGAAAAAATAAGCCATGTCAATGGAAGACTCACTTGTGAAGTTCACAGCCTAGAGACACAGGCCTACTATAAGTCTGAGATTTAATCATGAGGTGATGGAATATTTCTCCTCTGTAACACCTTATCACTACACCAACAGGGCTACAGTTTAACAATAGATTACACCTAAAAAGAGCTGGGGGACACAGACTATGAAGAGGAGTACTTGGGAAAGTCCAAAATGAAAAGGGGCTACAAAAGCAAGGAACATAAGGAATTTGAAGACTCTGGAACTTACAGCTACATCAAACATTAAACCTAACCAACTCCCAGTCAGATAAACAAGAAACTTCACAGTAAAGTCCTATTTTTCTCAGTTCTTTTTTTAAAAAAATTTTAAAAGATTTTATTTATTTATTTGAGAGAGAGAGAGAGAGAGAGAGAGCAAGCACAAGAGGGGGCGAGGGGGCAGAGGGAGGAGAAGCAAGAGAAGGTAGGGCCTGATCGCAGGACCCTGGGATCATGACCTGAGCTGAAGGCAGATGCTTAACTGACTGAGCCACCCAGGCACCCCTCTCTTAGTTCTTTTTTACCTGGTTCATCATGTCAGGTATTCAATGAAAGAGTATAAGATATGGCAAAGGCAAAAGAAAGAAAGAAAGAAAGAAAGAAAGAAAGAAAGAAAGAAAGAAAGAAAGAAAGAAAGAAAGAAAGAAGAAAGAAATATCTGAATGGACAAAGCAAGCATCAGAACCAGACTCAGACATGAAACAGATGTTGGAATTATCAGACAGGGGATTTAAAATAACTATGATTAATAAGTGGAGGGTTCTAAGGCAAATGGTAGACAATGTGCAAAAATAAATATGTATTTAAGCAAAAAGAAGAAAACTCCAAGAAAAAATAAAAAACAAAAGCTAGAAATAAAAAATACTGTAAGAGAGATTAAGAATGTTTGTTATGGGCGCAACAGTAAATGACAAAGAGGAAAAAAAAACAGTGAGATTAAAGACAGGTCAATAGAAAGTTCTCAAACTGAAAACCAAAGAGAAAAAGAAGGAAAAAACCAGGACAGGACCTTCAAAATGTGGCAGAATTTCAAAAGATGAAAATAAACATAACTGGAATACCAGAAGGAGAAGATAGATAGAAGGAAGAAGAAGAAATATTTGATGTATTAATGCCTGAGAACATAACAAATTAATTAGAGACACCAACCGGAGTTACAGGACACTCAGAAAACATCATACTGGATAAATACAAAACAAAATAAGACAACAACAACAAAATTACACTGAGGCATATCCTATTCAGCTGCGGGAAACCTAAGACAAAGCAAAAGAACGTAAAAGCAGCCAGAGAAATATAAGTCTCTTACCTATGCAAGAGCAAGGAAAAGAATTGCAATGGGTATTTCATCAAAAACCACAAAGTCTGAAGAAAGTGTACAAAAGAGAAAAAAAAAGCCCCAGTAATGTAGAATTCTAAATTCAGGGACGCCTGGGTGGCACAGCGGTTAAATGTCTGCCTTTGGCTCAGGGCATGATCCCGGTGTTATGGGATCGAGCCCCACATCAGGCTCCTCCGCTATGAGCCTGCTTCTTCCTCTCCCACTCCCCCTGCTTGTGTTCCCTCTCTCGCTGGCTGTCTCTATCTCTGTCAAATAAATAAATAAAATCTTAAAAAAAAAAAAAGAATTCTATATTCAGTGAAATGATCCTTCAAAAGTGAAGGACAAAGACATTCTCTGTAAAAAAATCACAACCAAACCAAACAAAAAAACACCTGAGGGAATTCATTACCACTAGACTTCCCTGTAGGAAATCTTAAAAGATCTTAGGCAGAAGGAAAATGATCTGAGACAGAAGCTCAAGTCTACAAAAAGAAAGAAAGACTATTAGAGAAGTAATAAACAGAGGTAAAATAAGATCTTTTATTTTTCTTTTTCTTAGTATATGTAAAAGATAACTGTTTATTTAAACAAAACTAGTAGTACATCTAGACAGTGGAATGTTAAACACAGATCAATGTACTGGGATATTGTAGGATACGAATAAGGGAAGTGAATGACAGCAATGTTATAAGGGAAGGGAAAGGAGAAAGTAGGAATATTTTATTTAAAGTACCTGTACTATGTGTGAAATGATAGTGTTATTTGTAGTTAGGCTTGGAATATTTAAAGACCGTATTTTGGAAGATCAAGGTAAGCTGCAAGCAGCAGAAGAAAAGAAATAATAAAAATCTAAACAGAAACCAGTGAAATTGAAAACAGAAAAACAGAGAAAATCAACAAAACCAAAGATTGGTTCTTTGAAAATATCAATAAAATTGATGAATCTCTAGCCCAGCTAACCAAGAAAAACAGAGAGAGAGAGAGAGAAAAAGATATTAACAATATCAGAAATGCAAGAGGGTAATCACTACTAAACCTATGGACATTAAAAGGGTAATAAAATAGTTCTATAAGCAACTTTACGCCCATTAATTTGATAACTTACATACAATGAACCAATTGCTTGAAAGACACAAAGTATCAAACTCATTCAAAGGGAAACAGGTCATCTGAACAGGCCTATATCTCTTGAATAAGTTGAATTAATAATTAATAACCTTCATAAAGACACAAAGTATCAAACTCATTCAAAGGGAAACAGGTCATCTGAACAGGCCTATATCTCTTGAATAAGTTGAATTAATAATTAATAACCTTCATAAAAAGGAAGCATCAAATCTAAATTGTTTCCATAATGAATTCTACCGAACATTTGAGAAAGAAACAATACCAGGTTTCTGTAAACTTTTCCACAAAGTAGAAATGGTGGGAACATTTTTTTAACTCATTCTATGTGGTCAGAATTACCATTATAATAAAGCTAGATAAAGTCATTACAAGAAAGGAATTCTACACCTAATATAGCTCATAAACATAGGTGCAAAAATCCTGAACAAAATACTGGCAAATCCAATCTAGCAATGTTTAACAAAAATTATACACCAAGACCAAGTGGGATTTATTTCAGTTAAACAAGGCTGATAGATTCAACATTCAAACATCAGTATTATCTATCACATCAAGAGGCTGAATAATAAGAACCATACAATCGTAACAATTACCGTGGAAAAAGTATTTGACAAAACCCTGCACCACTTATGGTAAAAATTCTCAGCTAACTTGTATTAGAGGGAGTCTTTCTCAATTTGATAATGAATATTTATCAAAACAAAAACCTATTGCTAACTTTGTACTTGATAATGAGAAATTGGACATTTTCCCTTTATGACTGGGAACAAAGCAAGAATATCTGTCTCATTGTGCCCATTCAGTATTACACCTGAAACTAATGTAACATTATGTGTCAACTATACTTCAATTGAAAAAAAAAATTAAAAATCTTATGGTGGAAGTCTTAGCAAGTGTAGTAAGACAAAATAAAATAAAAAAATAAAATAAAATAAAAATAAAAATGGTAGACTGGGAAGGAAAACAAAACCTATTAGCAGATGATAAGAGACATGATCATCTATGCAGTACTGAAGAATTGACCAAAAACTAAACAAAAACAAAACCTCTGGAACTAATATGTGAGGATAGCAAAGTCATAGGATATAAGGTTAATATCTAATAAAAATAATATATAATGTCAATTATTTTCCTATATGACAGCAGTAAACAATTAGAATTTGGAATTTTTAAAAAAGCACTATTTAACATAGATTTAAAAACAAAAAAAATACTTAGGTATAAATCAAACAAAATAATGTGTAACATTTGTGTGGAAACTATAAAACTCTGATGAAAGAAATAAAAGATCTAACTAAAGGGTAAGATATTCTGTGTTCATGGATTGAAAGACTTATGATTGCTTAGATGTCAATATTCCTAGCTTTATCTAGGGATCAATGCAGTCTCAATCAAAATCCCAGTGAGCTTTCTTGTTTATATTGACAGACTGACTCTAAAGTTTATGGTTAATGGCATAGACATTGAATAGTCTACATGGTGCTGGAAAAGAAGAGGCTCTAACCCATCTGATTTTTATTTTTAGGCTACTTATAGGACTACAGTAATTAATATAATGTGGTATTGGTAAAAGTATATACACGTAGATTAACAGAAAAGAATAGAGAGCCCAGAAATAGAGCGACAATAATAGAGTCAGTTAATCTTTGACAAGGGAGCTAAGGAAAGGAGGAAAGATACTCTTTTAACAAACGATGCTGGGAAAAGTAGACATCAATATGCAAAACTTAGGAAAAAATACTTTAGACTTTAGTAAACTTAAAAACTTCTGGTCTGCCAAAGACACTGGTAAGAGAAACAAAAGACAAACCACAGACTGGGAGAAAGTAATTTGCAAAATGCAAAGAACTTATATCCAAAATATACAAAGAACCCTTGGGATTCAACAGTAAGAAAGCCAACAGCCCAAATGAAAAAGGTGGGTGAACATCTGAAAAGACACTTCCTCGCATAATATATAAAGATGACAAAAAAAAAAAACAACAAATAAACAAACGAAATGATGCTCAACATCTTTTGTCATTAGTAAATTGTAAATTAAAGAAATGACAAAATACCACCACAAAACTCTACAAATAATTGAAATCCAGTAACACTGGACAAACTCATGGCTGGCAGGGAAGCAGAGCCACCGGAGCTCTCACTCATCCCCAGTGGAGATGCAGCAGGGTGCAGCCACTTCGGCTGACTCGTACAAAGCCACACGGAGTCTCACCGTGTGGTCTGGTTTTGTGCTCTAGGTGTGCACCCAGCTCATGGGAAAACTAACGCCCACGTAAAAACCTGCATCTGCATGCTTACAGCAGTCGTATTTATACTGGCTAAAAACGGGACCCAAACGATAGGTAAACGGATAAACAAACCATGGTACATCCACACAATCTAATATTATTCAGCAACAAAAAAAAAAGGGCTTTCCAGAATCAAAAAGACATGGATGAGTTTTAAATGAAAATTGACAGAGAAACAAGACACCCTGAAAACATACTATATAATCCCAATGATAGGACATGTGGAAAAGATAAAGCTATAATAACCCTAAACATTTCAGTGGTTGTCAGAGGCTCGGAGGGAGGAGAGGAGTGCTAAAAAGGTGAAGCACGAGATTTTTTTTTTTTTTGAGTAGTAAAACTATTCTGTATGATACTATAATGGTGAATGCATCACATGATGCATTTATTAAAACCCATAGGACTTTACAATACAGATTTCTTTTACTTTAATGAGGTATTATGCACATTCATATGTATGTAAATGTTCATGATTATTATACATCTTTTTTTTTTTTTCTTGTTGAGAAAGGGAGGTGGGAGGGTGCAGAAAGGGCAGAGGGAGAGGGAGGGAGAGAATCTTAAGAAGGCTCCACGCTGGGCCCGATCTTACAATCCTGACATCATGAGTCAAAATCAGGAGTCGAACACTTAACCAACTGAGCCACCCAGGAGCCCTCATGATCATTATACATCTTATAAAACTGGGTTCTAGATAATAATATTACTAAGATACTCTGACAAGTATTCAAGTGTGTAGTTCATAAAAACTGAGAGCTAAGCTTTGTTTGGTTTCACATTCAGTAATTTTATTAACTACTTAAACTAAGATAATAATACATCATTGTAAAAGTGAAATGGGGTATAAATGTATTAGTTTCCTAATTATTTTTATTTAGTGTTAATATACGGTAACATAGATAATAAACACTGCTCTTTGCTTAGCTGATACAGGTGCTCCTTTCAGTAACGGGCACTATTCTAATATTTACTACTGTCTGCCACATCGTTATGATAGAACTGTTTACCAAAATTCTACATCCTTTTATGTGATCATAGATTTGTGGTTATCTAACAATAATAGGTATTTCCTTTGATGTTACTAAGTAAACATCCGTTACCAAGGTTGGGTGCACTACATTAAGCTCAATTTTAGAATTTTGTATGATTTAACTCCTTCTACTTTCTCTGTCTAAAATTACTAAATGTATGTAATTGTAACTGGATAATTTCATTTCAGTTAACTACATACACCATATCAAAATAGCCTTATACTATAAAGTAAAAATAACAGTGTGAAATGGATCTAGATCTCTCAGCTAGAGTAGTCTAAAATAGATTGCATAAAATCTACTGAAAATTTTAGGCACTGTTTTTTTAATGGCAATATCTGAATGTAAGTAGCCAGTGTCTTAAATAAGCCTCACATGTGTGTTGCGATTGAAATTCTGTTCTCTGGCTCTGATTATGGCTGGGAACTAAGGCGGTTCAGCTGCTTTTTGCTCACACTTAGTTAACAAAAATTATGACAATTATTTAAAACACAAGCACGGTCTCAATTAAAATCCAAAATCAGAATTCCAGTCCAAGACAATAATAAAATATCTGAACTCAGTTTGGGGTCAAAATCTTCTCTTCAATATCAACCATACTGTAGACATGTTGTGTAGGAATGGTGAGGATAGTATTAATTTGTGGAAAATGGTGTTTGGAAGGGTCAAGAGAGGTGAGGAGAGATTGGAAAGGTAAGGAAATAGACAGTTTTTAATTGAACCCATGACTTCTTTTGTTGGGACACCTTTGCCCCTTATAGATGCTTTGGGGGTTCCCTGCTGAACCTGTCATAAAGTAGTTATAAAAGCAATCAACAAAGGAATGTTGATTTTTAGCTTTCCCACATATATGAATTTATATATATTTGAATTATTTACATTTACATATAAGCATGGATATTATACACACATTGTACATGAGATACACAACTGGAAAACAACCTGTAGAAATTGCTCAAAACTGAGCACAGGAAAAAATGAAGAACTAAAAAAAAATGTGAAGGAGAGGTTAGGAGAAAAGGAGAGCAGAATATTTCAGTTTAATATACACCTAACAGAATTTCTACAATATAAGACCAGGAGGAATGGTACGAGCTACAGAAAATATTTGAAGAATTTCCCAGAATTGTTGAAAGACATGAATTCCAGATTAAAGAAACAAATAAATCTTGTGAAAGGGAAATGTAACTAAATCTATTCACGGAAGGCTGAAAGTAAAAATGCATAACAGCAGAGGCAAAGATATGCAAGCCAAAAAGGAACTATCTGGGTGCGCGTGGGTGGCTCAGTCGGTTAAGTGTCTGCATTCGGCTCAGGTCATGATCCCAAGGTCCTGGGACAGAGCCTCACATCACATTGGGGCTCCTTGCTCAGCGGGGAGCCTGCTTCTCCCTCTCCCTCTGCCTCCCCCTCCTTCTCCCTCTGCCTGCCACTCCCCCTGCTTGTGCTCTCTCTGTCAAATAAATAAAGTCTTTAAAAAAAAAAGGAAATATCTATAAAGGAACAATCATATTCTTCACCAAAGTAACAATAGATTCCTAAAATCAGTAGAATAAATTTCCAAGTTTTGAAGAAAAAAAACCTAATTAATACTTTGTATTCTGTATTCTAGTTCCAATGGTACATTCGAGACAATTTGAGACACAACTCAGAGGGACCAGCACATTCAGACTCTTGCTGAAAGAATTGGGAAAAAATGTACATCAGGAAACAGGAAATTGAATACAGAAGATGTAGAGACACAATAAAGTAAGGGGAGTGAGGCAATCAATATACACGCTTGTGAATCCAAACAGAGATGGAATGTAGAATGATAATGATGACTAAATTGGAGGATAAAAAGCTAGTTATCTTCAAATATAATATGGAAAAATAATATGGAAAATGGGAGGGAGATTGTTTTATTTAAAGTATTTGAGCTCTAGGGGCCCCCGGGTGGCTCGGTCGGTTGAGTGTCCAACTCTTGATCTTGGCTCAGAGCATGATCTCAGGGTCCTGGGACTGAGCCTCGCACAGGGCTCCGCACTCAGTGGGGTCTGCCTCTCTCCCTCTTCTCCCTCTGCCCCTCCCCCTACTCGGGCACTCCCTCTTCCTCTCTTTCTAATAAATAAATAAATCTTAGAAAAAAATAAAGTTTTTGAGGTATATTTCATGGCTCCAGGTAATAAGAATAATATATTTATACTTTGGTAAGTCATATATTGATTTAAAGGTTGTAAGTAACCACTTAAAAAAAGGACATATAATTTGTAACTTTCTAATCAATGAAGAAAAATTAAGGGGAGATAAAACTTTAAGTTCAGTTAGAGACAAAAGAAGATAATAGATTACAAATCTCTCAGCAATTATCATAAATGTAAACATCAATTTGCAAAAGGTATAGAGTCTAACATTGGATGATAAAAAATATACAGCTGGCACTTAGTCTAAAAGATACAAATAAAAAATAATCAGATTAAAAAGTTAGAAGTAATTTTAAAGTTTTACCAGATACTTAGTAACCAAAAGACACCTGGCAAAGTGATAATAATATCATATACTTTAATAAGCAAAAATAGGGCTAAGGCTATAAAGATCCCTATAAAAATGATAAAAGATGTATTCTTTTTTTTTTTTAAAAATGTTTATTTATTTGAGAGAGACAGAGAGAGAGAGAAAGCATGAGAGGAGGGCGGGTCAGAGGGAGAAGCAGACTCCCTGCGGAGGAGAGAGCACGATGTGGGACTCGATCCTGGGACGCCAGGATTATGACCCCAGAAGGCAGATCCTTAACTGACTGAGCCACCCAGGCATCCCTAAAAGATATATTCTGAACTATTCTGAGCAGTATAATGTTTACTATTTGTGAGCCCAGAATTCTTATGTTGAAACCCTACTTCTAATGTGATGATATTTGGAGGTGGGGTCTTTGGGAGATAGTTAGGTCATGAGAGTGGAGCCCTCATGAGTGGGATGAGTGACCTTAAAAGAGGAGTCCAGAGAGCTAGCTAGCTCACTTTCTGCCATGTGAGGATTCAAGGAGAAGTCAGCCCTTCTTATAAACCAGAAATAGTGCACTCACCAAGAACCTGACCATGCTGACACCCTCATCTTGGATTTCCAGCCTCCAGGAACTGTGAGAAATAAATGCCTTTTGTCTGAGCCACCTAGTTTATCACAATTTGTTATAACAGTCTGAGTTCAGACAAGAATAGATAAAGTATAATAGGAACAAAAACTGTACCCCTGAATAAATCTTTCAAAGAATACGTAAAATTCACTGAAGAAATTCATTAAACTTCATTGGATAACAGAAACGAAAGAAGAAATATATATAAAATGAAAGAGCTTTACCAAGTATATGAATTCATACACCTGGCTTTTGGATGGAAAGACTAAATATAGCAAAGATGTTCATTTTCCCCAATATAATCTACAGTTAAAATGAAATTTTGTACTATGATACATAACCGAGGCAAAAGTCATATAAAAAATTAAATGCTTAAGAAAATTAAATGCTCAAAATATAAAAGTTGAAGTAGGTAGAGGAGACACAGGGTATTAAGATTTATTTTAAAAATTATACTCACTATAAAATTACTGTTAAAAGTACATAAAGTAAAAAAATGAATTATTTAATAATACACTGTATGTTAAGTAACTGGAATTTAAATAAAAACTAAACAAAAATATGAGTTATTTTTATAGGATTCCGGTAAAGTGAGGTGTGTGTGTGTGTGTGTGTGTGTGTGTGTGTGTGTGTGTTTGAGAGAGATGTGCAATTTAAGTAATACTGCTGGAAAACAGCTATTCACATAAAAAGAATAATAAACTTAGATTTGTACCTCATACCATAATTTAAAATATACTCTGGTGTACTAAATATTGTATTAGTCTCCTGGGGATGCTGTAACGAAGTGCAATAAACTGGGAAATTTATTTTCTCACAGTTCTGGAGTCTAGAAATCCAAAATCAAGATGGTAAGAGGACCATGCTCCTTTTGAGACCCTGAGTAGAATCCTTGCCATTCCTTTGCTGTCAACTACACTACTCTAATCTCTGCCCCTGTCATTCACATGGCATTCTCCTCATCTGTCTTTGTCTCTGTGTCCAAACTTCCCCCTTCTTATACGGACACTGGTCATGTTGGATTAGAAGGCTACCCTACTCCAGTATGACTTCATCTTGACTTAACTGATTACAACTACAGTGGGGCTATTTCTAAATCAGATCACATTCTAAGGTCATCGGGACTTACGACTTCAACATGTCTTTTGAGGAACACAATTCAAACTGTAACAGTCCACCTTCTGCTCCCCCTTAAATTCATGTTCTTCCCATGTGCAAAATACCTCCACATTACCCCAATATCCCCTAAAGTCTTAGCATTCCAGCATCAACTCTGTCCAAAATCTCATTTAAATTTAAGTCTTCAATTCAAAGTCCCTAATCTCATTATCAAATCATTTAAATTAATTATATGTGAAACTTGAGATATTATTCATCCCGGGGCAAAATTCTTCTCTATCTGTGAACTTCTGACTAGCTAAGTTATTAATTTACAAAATACAATGGTATTTCCGGTGAAAGAAACTGGGAAGAATAAAGAAGTCGCACATCCTAAACAAGTCTGAAATCTAGCAGGACAATTCCATTAGATATCAAGGCTTGAGAATGATCCCCTGTGGTTCTATATTTTGTCCTTTGGGCCCACTGGGACAACCCTGAAACACTGGCTCTAGGCAGGGGAACTGCGCCAGTGCCCTTCCCTTCTGCAGGGGCTGAGCCCTCTGGCCCATGGTGATAAAATTAGCCCACTAGCCTCTGAATACCTGACTCTGACCTCAGAGTGGCTCTTCCTTCATTTCTTCTCATCTCTCCCTTTCAGCACACACTGGCACTGTTTCTACTGGTATAAAATTCTCAAAAACCTCCTTGGCCTTTTATGTAAATCTGTGGGCCCAAGCCATCAAACAAGAGAGTCTTCCACAAATCTTTCCTGACGAATTCCAGTTCTATTTCTGACTTCTGCTGAGGTGGTTGATTGGATTCATGAGTTACACACCTAACTTCTTCTGTGTATGGTCCTTCTGATAGGATAGGCTGAGAATTTTCCAAACCAGCAAGTGCTGATTCCTTTTCGCTTAAAAGTTCATTCCTCAATTTATGCCTTTCCTCTTGAATTTTACTAAAAACAGCAGAGAGAACTGGATGTACCTTCCATACTCTGCTTGGACGTTTCCTCAACTAAATATTCAAGTTCATCACTTATAAATTCTACTTCCCACAAAAAAAGCAGAATGGAATTCAGCCAAGTACTGTCACTTTATGATAAAGATTACCTTTCCTCCAGTTTCCAAAAACATGTTTCTCATTTCCATTTGAGACCTCACTGGAAGCACCTTTAGCATTTACATTTCTGGTAACATTCTGTTCATGATGATATATGTTTCTGTAAGACAATAGAAGTTTTCTCTGTAGCTCTCCTCACTCTTTTTTTTTTTTTCCAAGTCCTTATCTGAATCACCTCTAAATGTCCTTATTTCTACCAATAACATCTTTGAGGCCAGATATGCTTTTTCTCTCACATACCTCAAAATTCTTCCATGCTCTACCCATTATCCAATTGCAAAGCAACTTTCATATTTCTAGGTATTAATGATAGCAGCACCCTACTTTCCAGTACCAAAAACTGTATCAGTTTCCAGGGCTTCTGAAACAAATGACCATAACTGGGTGGCTTACACAGAAATTTATTCTCTCTCACTGTTCTGAAGGCTAGAAATCCAAAATCAAGACGTCAGCAAGACCAGGCTCTCTCTGAAATTTTGGGCAGAATTCTCCCTCATCTTTCCATAGCTTCTATGGCTCTCAATCCTTGACATGCTTCAACTCATGGCTGCATCATGACACGGCATTCTTCCTGTCTTATCTCTGTTTCTGTGTCCAAATTTCCCTCTTATAAATACATCAGTCATATTGGTTTAAGAGCATTCCCTATTCCAGTATGATCTCATTTTACCTTAACTAATTCCATCTGTTACAACCCTATTTCCAAATTAGATCACATAGGAGTTAAGGATCCAACATATCTATTAGGAGGACCTGACTCAACCCATAACAAATAAACATATTTGTAAAGCAAAAAAAAAAAAAATGGCTTGGGATAAAATACAGAAATACTTTTGGACATTATGGTATACTAAAATTTTTTAAAAGACCAAAATCAAAAATAATAAATTTAACTACACTACAATTATATACTTCCACATGCAAAAATGATTAACTAAGCACATAACAATAAAATCTTCATATTTAGGAAAATATTTAGAACTCACATTGACAATAAAGGAATATAAATATAAAAACTACAAAAAACCTCCTACATACCAATAAAAAAAGACAAACTGTTAAAAGAAATGTACAAATATGAGTAGTGAATTCATAGTAGGTGCTAAAAATCACTAGAACTCTGGATATTTATATTTCAATAGAACCTAATTAATAATTCACTAGATTGGTTAAAAAAATTAACACTATATGTTGTTGGTAAAGATGTGAGAGAAATGAATTTCTCAATACTGTTGAGGAGAGGGGTGCCTGGGTGGCTCAGTCGGTTAAGTGCCCGCCTTCGGCTCAGGTTATGATCTTGGGGTCCTGGGATCAAGCCCTGCGTCAGGCTCCCTGCTCAGTGGGGAGTCTGTTTCTCCGTCTCCTTCTGACCCGCCCCCACACCCCTCCCCCTGGCTTGTGCTCTCTCTCTCTCTCTCAAATAAATAAATAAAATCTTTATACTGTTGAGTATAAATAGTTTCAATACCTTGAAAACAATTTAAGAGGCTCTTATAAAACTTCTAATGGAACTACCTCATCATGTGATTCACTTTTAAATTCATACCTGTATTAGCTAGCTATTGATATCATGATGCTATGTGATAAACACTCAAAACTCAATGATTCGAAGCAACAGCTATTTATTATAATGGATTTATGGGGAAGATGAGACATGCTTTTTAGTAGTGTTAGCAGAACACAAGTGGACAAGTGGTAAATGCTTGAGACTACTTAAGGCTTAAGCTCAAAGCTAGCATACTATTACATCCATCCATATGCTATTGACCAAAGTCAATTCCAAAGTCAAAGGGAAAAGTACACTTAGCCTTTTAAGGGAAGAAACGACGAAGTTATATATCAGGGGCATGAAAATAGGGAGGAATGAAGAATGTTAGCCAATAATTCCACTAAGTGCAGTGCACTCACAATTATTCACAAATTTACTACATCCAAAACATATCCACACTCATCCCAAGAATCCTAATCTGATTGCAGTATCAGGCTTGTCCAAGATCTTGTGATCTATGTCAATATCAACTTTGCATTACTTCTTCATGATTCCAAGGTTTATGAACTAACAAGAAAACATCTCTCCAACATAAAATGGTAGAACAGAGAAATGATACCCTCAGTAAAAACCCATATTTAAATAATTTGATACACATGGCAGTCACTTGTTTATTCCTCTCCAACCATTTAGAAATCCGGCGGGATAAATGATGCCAGATCTCCCTGTCTGTGGGGTAGAAAATACATGATTCGGCTCTAACTCTGCTGCCTGAGGCTATTTCACCATTCTAATATTCTCCAAGGCTCTTAGTTCTGCCCTAAGGACATCCTTCTTTTACCATCATTTTCTTTGGCCATTTCTAGAGAGAATTACAAAACATGCTTTTTGAGATGAGCAGATTTCCCATCTTTCTTTATGCCCACAGAGAGCTGAGAACCAAAAGAACTTTTCTCTTGAGCTAAGTCAAGTTTTGCTGCACTTTAAAAAATGTATTTCTCTTAAAAACTTCATGGACTTTCCATGTATTTGGTTCCAGCCAACTCTTTTTGTATCAATCTATACCCATAATTATTTTAGAGGTATCCATTTTCCTGTACATTTAACTGCAAGTAATTTAGGCATATTTTTCTTCAGTAAAACCGTGTTCTTAATGCTTTTTATAAGTCCTTTTGCACAAATAAAGAGATGTACTAAATGTCACCTTAATTCTTTCAGAGATCTTATCAAAGTGCCTCCCTTGTTCTTGATTTTGTCTGTGTCCCTGGGCTGTATCTTAATTTGAGAATCTGTTACTGATTGGAAAGATGGGAAACAAGAGACCATTTTAGTTTTCCATCCAACGTTCTGGGCTCTCTACATTACCTCTAAATTCTGCTTGAAATCTGTCCAATTATTTTCTGAATTTAGCAGCTTCTTTTGGTAGCATATATGCAGCAACAATCTCAAACTTTCAACATTTTGCCTAGGAACCATCTTGCCACAAGTATATTTGGCACATCTTCTATTATTAAATTTTACATGGGATAATTTAGCCAAATATTTTACCATTACATAACATTTATTATAATAATATAAATTAAGGATCATTGCAATATATATTTACCAGTATTTGATTACATATCACATTCATTCCTGGAAAAATAAAACAACCAACAAAACATAGGCTAGGAATAAAAGAAAATACACACAGACACAGACACATACCTTATAGGTTGATTTCTATTGGATCTTTCTTATAGCAACAAAAATTATGGTACTGTTCTGCAAACAATAGATGTTTTTAAAAAAATATTACTCTAGACAATATTGTGAAAATTGGATGGCAGAAATATTCTAGGTTTTTAAAATATAAAACAGAATTAACTTGAATAGTTTTAAGCTACTCTCTATTTGGACATATACACGGAAATATGAAATGCTTGTGTAATGTTTATAAATGCTGTGTTTTATATTTATATAGTTTCTTTGCGTTAATACAAGAAAAATCTAACTGTAAACTTTAATAATAATTGTATGGAGACTATGGGAATATAAATGTCATATACATTTTTAACAGCCATGCTTTGAAACAAATGGGTTCTGTACACCATTTAAAACGGTATACAGCACAGAGCCCTTGTAAATAACTAAACAGCACAAGGTATATCCAAGTAGAGGAATTTGCCTTTCATAAACATAGAAATAAAGTACACCTAAAACGCAGAAGCTTTTTATAACATATGGGATTCTATGTGCAGTTTAGTCAAATTAAAATTTATGCATTACATAAATGTAGGTTTAGGTCAAACTGTAAAATTAGCTTGCTTAAATAATATTTTTTAAGCATTTGCTAACATAGTAACCAACAGTCCAAGAAACTTACTGAACCATTATAGGTCCTTGGATAGGAAGAAATTTTAAGGTTAAAACACTTTCAGAAAAACAAATTGTTCCCTTTTTTATTGTGGTTATTATGTTTTTAGCCTCCCTTCCTGAGAATCCTTTTTTTTTTACACTAAATATAATTATAAAGTATTTTGAAAACTAATATGATAGTTTATAAGCTATCACATCATTAAAACCTTTTTTGCTGAGTTTATTTCACCTGTGCTTAACAGAGGAACACCATCTCTTCTTCCTTCCTTTCTTTCTTTCTTTCTTTCTTTCTTTCTTTCTTTCTTTCTTTCTTTCTTTCTTTCTTTCTTTCTTTTCTTTTCTTTTCTTTTCTTTTCTTTTCTTTTCTTTTCTTTTCTTTAAAAATTATCAAGCTTGCTTCCTGTTAAGCTCTGCCAATAGAGGGCTCTAGAGAGCGATTAGAGGAAGAAAAAAATTTTTCCCCAAAGAAGATACACAGATTGTGAGTTAAGAATATGAAAAAAATCAAGATCATATATCATTAGAGAACTGCAAATTAAAACAACAATGAGATAACACACATCTATGAGAATGAGTAAAATCCAAAACACTGACAACATCAAATGCTGACGAAGATGTGCAGCTATAGACACTTTTTATTCACTGTTGGTGGGAATGCAAATCATAGACACTTTGGAAGGCGTTTTGGCAGTTCCTTACTAAATGTAAGCTAAACATAGCTATGTTAGCTGAAAATACGCTTGCCATATGATCCAGCAATTGTGCTCTTAGGTATTTACATGAGTGAACACTTAAGTCTACGTGAAACCCTGCACATGGATGTTTATAGCAGCTTTACTCATAATTGCTTCAAATTGGAAGCAACCAAGATGTCCTTCGATAGGGGAATGGATAAACAAACTCTTGTACAATGGAATATTACTCAATGATAATAAGAAATGAGCTATCAAGCCACAAAAAGACATGAAATAACTTCCAATGCGTGTGGCTTAATGAAAAAAAAGCCAATTTGGAAAGGGCGCATGTTGTGTGATTCTAACTATATGACATTCTGAAAATGTCAAATTATAGTGATCATGAAATACCAGTGGTTTCTGGAGGTTTGCAGGGAGAAAAGGAGGGATGAATGAATAGAGTACGGGCGACTTTTGGGGCAGTGAAGCTATTCTTTGTGCTCCTGTAGTGGTAAATGGATGACATTATGCATTTGTCAAAACCTGTAGAACTGTACAACAGAAAGAATGGATTCTAATGTATACCATGGACTTTAGTAATAATAGTAGAAACTTAAAACCTCTCTGAAAAAAGCCTGTTAATTTTCTTTTAACCAAATGTAATCATATTTTCTGCCGCTAGAATATAAGAGGCTGCTTATACTACGTCCTACGTGTTGATTTAGTTAATAAACTTTTTTTGCTTCAATTATGTTTAATATGGAAACTATTAATGTAAGTAAGTGTATTGTGTGTATATGTGTGTGTGTTTAACAGATAGATAATGCTGTTCCATCATGAGTAAACATTTCACTTTGTTGACAGGTTAAGATGTTTCAGATGTGTGCGTTTCATCCAAAGATAATGCTGTTGTGCTGTCATCAGAAAAATGTTTCCTTTGTATTTTGGTGGCAGATCATGAAAAATGTCCTATATTTTAAAATCACCCGTCCTCTTGTAAATAGGTAAAATAATGTGTGTACAATGTAGCGGAGAAATATTTGCTGATAATTAAAATAATTTTTAGTGTAGGAAGGTATCTGTATTAATTTCTTAATGCTGCCATTAACAAATCACCACAAATTGGGTGGCTTGAAACTACAGAAATATATTCCCTTACAGTTATAGAAGCTAGAGGTCTAAAATTAAGATGTTAGCACTGTCATTATTCCTCTGGAGGCTCTAGAGAAGAATCCTTCCTTGCCTCCTCCTAGCTTCTGGTTGTTGCCCTTAACCCCTATCTTGCAGCTGCAAAAATTCAATCTGCCTCTGTTGACAAAGAGCCTTCTTCCCTGTTTGTCCATGTCTGAATCTTTTCATTTTCTTACAAAGACACCAGACATTGGACTTAGGTCTCACTCTAATCCCCTATGATCTCATCTTAACCAATTATATCTGTATTTTCAAATAGGTTGACATTCTGAGGTTTCAGGTGGATATACATTTTTGGCAGGGGGTTGTGGTACTGCAGTATACTCTCTGGTGATGGAATTTGCTTATTTAATACTGTCTTCTCACTGGTCTAGATGACACACCTTTTCAACTGGTAGCGTCATGTTTTCTAATGCCTGTTTTATAAGTAATTCATCTTAGATGGACAGTAATCTGTATACAAGTGGTGAAGGGGTAACTTTTAACTAGCTCTTAATTTGTCCTTATTCCCAGCACAGAAAGCTACTTGTGTTAGCAATGATAAAGAATTTCATATTAACTACATTATCATTGAAAATCACGTAAAAGACTGTTATAGACTACAAGATTTGTTTTTCTTATAATTAATTCCAAATTTCTTAAACTACTTGATCTCAATTCAGCTCACATGTGGGTATTTAATGCAATTTAACTTTTTTTATAGTCTGTGCTAGGGGACTTATAAACATTTTCATGTTTGTGTGTTAGTCTAATAAAACTATCACTTGAAGTGCAAAAGAATAAAGATGCAATGATACAAAATGAGCTAAGATTTTCATAGAGATTGATTTAATTTATTGGATTATATGAGAAAAAACAAAATCTACTTATAGAGCGTAATCATTCATTATGTAAATATCTAAAGGGTCTCGTAGATGTCTTACATGTTAATTTGTTCAACAATTTTGTTTATTGTATTTTCACTGACTGCTTTCAAGAGCTTAGATTTCAGTTGCCAGACAAATTTTACACAGAAAACAAAAACAGAAACAAAAAACCTCCAAAGCTTTATATTATCTGAGGGCATATATTCCCATATAAGTAGGTCTAGGCCATATTAAATAAAATTCTTAAGTTAATCAAAATAGCATTAAATAAAAAAGTCAAAATTATGTTATATTCATGTTATTCTTATCTTTAAAGACCTTGGGAGAATCAGCTGTTTTCTAATGATGTGATTTATAAACATTAAGAATAAAAATTATCCCAAGAATTTACATACTGTTCTAAAATTTCCTACATCTTGGCTCCAGGATTCACTCTCTGATGTAACTTCCTATACAAACTGCATTAGTTCTGCTTCCCCAAGAAGCAGATGCTCAGATGGGATCAGACACGCAGGAGATTTATTGAGGGAAACAACTATGAAGAATAAAGGAAAGGAAGTAGGGGGAACTTCAGCCCACAGTGCAGATCTGGCCTGCGAGGGAAAGCAGGAAGAAAAAAGGATTGAGTAGGAAGTCTCAGACAACAGCAGAGTTCTGAGAAAATTTTGGCCAGGCTAATGGTGAATCCATGAGTCAAAGGCACCCGTCAGAGGATTCCTACTTCCCACAGAGATGGTTCAGCACCAATATCCTGCCCCACTCAGTGATTTGGTGGGAGAAAGCTGTGGAACGGTGACGTTGGCACAGTTGTGATGGTGGATGTGGAGGAGCTGAGTCAGCCATGGGGTCCCCAAGACAGGACATGTGAATGGCTCGTTTTCATGGCCGCTCCTCAGCGTGTTCACAGAGCAGTATTTTCTCTCCCAAAGAGGAGAATCTTTGACTTTTCTGAAATCGTATTTTAAGTTCCTTCCTTCGATGAAGAATTTGAAGTGTGTTTGTTTCTTTATTTCATGGGTTGACTTTTTTTTCCCCTTCATTATAAAGTACCAAACTCCAGGGAATTCCAGGGAAGAATTCAAATCATCTCTGAGTACCTAAGATTTATCTTTATTATTTATTTGAACTTTGAGGTGAAATTTCTCTTCCTTCCTCCTATACTGATCTTTATATTCTATCCTCCTTCTTATTTGCTTAGCCCCAGAATCCTTTATTTTGTCCTAATAAATATGAGTAGACTCAGTGGGCATAGAAAGTTACTATAATGCTTAAGAGCAGTTGCCTACTGCTTCTCCTGTGTTTAAGTAGAACAGAAGATTTTTACATCACAACTACGTTGAACATCTGAAAAAGTGGTTATATACATGAATTACATACAATTTCTTTTATTCAATGGGATTTAAAAATTAAATAAATTTCCTCAGATAATCCTTCTTAAATGTAAATCTGTTATCTCTATTGATATTTAGAGATCATGGGATTCAATAATGATATATGATCTTTACTTTTCATTAAGTTTTAATTCCAGTAAGATAATGTCATATGCCAAAACAATTAGGATTAATCTCCTATAAGCTTTTAACCTAAAAAATTATAGACATGTAAACCTTTAATATTAAATTTTTTTTTTTTACCCATTTTGAAAGCATGCCTGCAGTATAATTTTTTTTATAGCTAGGATGATTTCTAACTATTTATTAGTGGGATCTTCCTCATATTTAGTAGAGCAATGTATTTTATGAATTCTCAACGAATTCTGCACTGGGCTTGATATGTGTAATTTTCTATCCAGTGAAAATTAGATATCTTCATCTTAGGCAATATTTTACCTAAAGCTAAAAGTCAATATTGGCTTTATACTTGTCTTAATTATTTTAGTTTCTTTTAGTACTTTAGATGAATACTCATTATAGTCTTGTTCCAAGGCTGTCCACATCCAAATGAGTTCAATAAACATTTTGTTTTCATTAGTATCTCTTCTTAATGCCATATTGCCTTGACTTAGGTTGCTAAATTCAAACCCTAGCTCTAACACTTAATAGCTATATAAACTATGAAATTTAAAAAAATTGAATGCATTAGTTGTGATAATATCTGTGTATCTCCCTATGGCAGTGACTGCTAACACTAACTTAATACTTGTTTTCCCTTTGATTCAGTTAAGATAACATTTAATAACATAGAAAAACTCCAATTTCCTTTGCCTACCTATGACTAATGGAGTATAATCTGGCTATTGAAGATACAAGGGAAAGGATGTATATGAATTCATGATAATGCCTTTATTTTTTTTAAGACTTTATTTGACAGAGAGGTAGAGAGAGAGAGCACAAGTAGGCAGAGCGGCAGGCAGAGGGAGAGGGAGAAGCAGAGCAGGGAGCCTGACGTAGGGCTTGATCCCATGACCTGAGCCGAAGGCAGCCACTTAACCAACTGTGCCACCCAGGTGCTCCAGGATAATTCCTTTAAGGTGTAGCTTGTGTCCTTTCTTTTTAATTGGCTAAAATGTAGATTTGAAGGTTAAAACACCCAGCTTGACCTTGGGGGAAATTTGGAGAATATGAGTGAGGTCTGCAGAATGGAGCAAAGAGATCGATAGCTATAACCTTGTGGACTTTGTGGAACACAACCTCAATACCAGCTCTGAACTCATTTTTTCTCCTAACAAACAGTAAAGAATTAAAAGAAAATATGTTTAATTCTCTTATTTTCTTCATCTTCATTGTATATACTTGTCTTAGTTATTTCTATCAGAATAAATATCAATTAAAAGCATGGACTTTGAACCGGACTCTTAAAATCAAGTTCTGCTTCCAACATTTAATAGCTATGTTAACTTGGACAAGGTATTTTACTTATTTGTGCCTTGATTTCCTTATTGGAAAAATGCAGATGAAAATAAATATACCTAACTCATTGGGTAGGTATCCACTCATAAAGTGTTGCTTTGTGTGTATGAAGTGTATGTATGAAGTGACTTCTTTCTCTTCTCCTCTGCCTTATTTCCTTCTTCCTCGTTTTTGTCTTCTTTTTCTTCTCCTTGTTCTCCTTCTTTTCCATCTTTGTTCTTCTTCAGTGACTATTGTCGAAATATATTGGTATAAAAGAAGATGAAAATTAAAATATTAAGACTACTGGGGCACCTGGGTGGCTCTCGGATAAGCAGCTGACTCTCGGTTTCAGCTCAGGTCATGAGCTTGCAGGGGTGAGATGGAGTCCCAAATCAGGCTCCATGCTCAGCAGGGAGTCTGCTTGAGATTCTCTTCCTCTTTCTGGACTCTCTCTGCTCCTCCCTCCGCTCCTCCCTCCCTCACACGCACTGGTATATATGCATGTGTGCACTCTAAAAAATAAAATCTTTAAAAAATATATGAAGAACATATGAAATAAATTTTGATAGCTTCTGTCAACTAGTTTGGATATTTCTAGTTATTCATTTATTTAGTCATTCAAGGAACACTATTTCAGAGCACAATATGTAACACATTTATAAATAGAAAATTAAATTAGAAAAATAATTACCTTGTACTACATATTTTCCTTAAGTTTTGCAAAGAAAATAAATTTTTTTCTTATTAGTATGTTCTAAATTTTCTGCAATGAATATATTTTTTATAAAAGCTATAAAATGTATAAGGATTATGATTACATTTTAAAATGAATCTTTATTCAACTACATTAAAATTCATGTGTTAAAATGGTTCTTAAATTTCTTTCAGGTTGTTTTTGCCACAGTGCTTTTAGGCCAGGAATTATCTAATTGGTTATATGTTAAATTTAAAACTAAAATAGAAAGTTTTAGAAATTATGTAAAGTGATACCATTCTGTACTTAAAAAAAAAAGACTTCCTATTTAGCCTAATAATAGCCTACTTAGATTTCTTGTGTATTTGATGATTCCCAGAATACAGTGCTGCTGGAGCTGTGATTTACTCCTTCCCTTGAGGACATGCTGCTTATCACACATTTCATTTCATCAGAATTATTCTGGAAAGCAATCATGAGATATTTCCTTGTTTGTTTGTTAGTTTAATGTATTTTATTTCTGTATTAGACCTTAGCAGACAGACCTACGTGTTTTTATTTTTATAATAAAGTATTCTTAAAATACAAATATGATGCATTACACTAAATAATGCATTTCTAATGGTAGTTAAAATAATATTATATATTACAAAATAATTATTCCTAGATTTTCTAGTTATAAAAAATTAGGTTTTTTTTTCTTTTTACGTTATAGAGGGAAAGTTATTTTGATCAAATTTACAAAAAATAATTTATATTGTATTTGAAGTATACATTTTTGTTGTACTACATCAATCACAAATGGAATAACTAGGATGAAGGGAAAAGAAAAATGTTTGCCATGTGGGTATATTTTCTTATAATGCTTTGAAAGTGGTCCAAAAATGCCTTGTTGGCAATCTATGGCAGTATTCATGTAAAAAAAAGAAAAGTAATATTAAACTGATGTTTAAAGATACAAAAGAAAGCAAACACAGCTGGCTGCTGTGCATGTTCATGTGTAAGTTCATCTGCTTTTTCTCTCTTTTTGTTTCTCTCTCTCTTTATTAAACTAAAGTTTCAAAACATGTTCCTCCTTTGGTGTCCTAAAAGTAAAAGGGGAAAAAACAGATGGCATGATGAATAAATCAACTACTTAATGGACTCTTCAAAAGAAAAGTAAAATAAACCTATTCAATATTTATACTACAATAAAAAAAATTGGGGTAACTTCTGGATTACAATGGAGTCAAATTCTTCCTATTTTCCTTTAAACTATTCCCAAAACAGGAAACACATGAAAACTCATTAAAAGTACTAAACCTGAGAATGACAGAAAAACAAATGCCAGAAATTGGGATAAATATCAACTAAATGTGAATTACATTTATAAAAACCATCAATACTAGAACTTTTCGTCACCTCATGAAACAACTGCAAACTCTGCATGACTGGAGGAACATGGGGCCATGAACTCTTTTCTACCATTTGCTTTGATTCCAAGAAACAGAGTTTGTATCAAACAGAAAACTTGGAAACCATCTCTTTCCTCTTTCTTGCTGCTACCTTTCTAATGTAAGCATCTGTTCAAGGTTAGTGTTTCTACTCTTGACTCCCCAACACAACTTTCATATCTTTTCAGAAAGTGTAATTCCTACAAATTAATATGGCAGAAAGTATCAAGCGTTTGATGATACTACATTGCATCCTGGAAAATGTACAATTTAACGATAAAGTGCTGTACAAAGGTAAGTGTCAGGAAGAGATACTTTTTACAAGATCCACAGGGGCTGGAAACATGTCTGTATGGTAACATCCAGCACTTAGCACTGTGCTGAGCCACCAGGTTGCATTGAGTGTCTGTGCATGAGTTATATAAGGATAAGCAATGATTGTGGAGATGGAAAGTAAATGATGAATTCAAAATATAAGTTTTAGCAGATGTGGAAAATGAGAAAAAAAGTGTAATTCAAGTGATTCAATCCTGGATGACTGGGAGAATAATGCTACCCAAAATCCAAATGTGGCTATCAGTGAGAAGATACGTGAGTGGAAAATGAGTTTTACAACATACATACTTACTAGCAGACACTAATTTCTACGGTTAAATGTTAGATAAAATTCTACTATTATCTGAATTAAAGGGATATTAAATAATGGTTTGTTGGAAGTTTTACTCAATGAACTTTGACAATATTTTATTACAGAAACAAAAATATGTTAGATAATGGTTTGGCTTCTTCTATATGATATAAGAAGGTAACTTGGAGAAAGGAATAAAATTTTACAGTAAGAAAAAGATTGACCTCAACAAGAGAAGTTTAAGAATGGAGAACTTGGTATAGAAGAATTGGAGCTGATCTTTAAGCCTAACTAATCACAGATTTAATTTTCACGTATACATTCGCAAAACTGAATGCAAACCATCGTTCAAATAAAAATATATAATATAAAATAATAATGTAATGAAATTTTGTTGGATGAAAGTACAGAACTCCGCACGTCATTTGATTATGATTTTAATTATATATATTCAGGTTTATCAATCACAAGCAAATATCTTTATAATAGTTTCTGCCTGATGTAATTCTGTAGAATAGTATCTCCTTCAAATCATGCTCTTATTGATTTTAATTTGAACACCTTAATCCCTTTCTTTCTCAGAGAAAATAAATGTTTAAAACTGTGATTCTTTCTTAATGAAAAAAAGGAATCTTGTTTATATGAGATCTAAGTTAATCAATGTTCAACATAGACACAGCAATGAATGAATAAATATAAAACTTGTATAACACCATTTTCATGAACTAACTCTATCCGAAACAAATGGTAGTATAGGACAAAGTTGCCAAGCTGACTTTATTATCTTTTTTCTACTAATAAGCATAGTAAACTGGTGTTGTCCTCAAACCGTCTACTTCTACAGACAGGCATGGGCTGTAATGGTGACTTTGCAACTTAACTACTACTACTATTTCCAGTTTTGTGATCTGTTGTAGAGGGGATATTAATAACTCACAGTGTAGTTTGAGGACAAAATAAAACAATTAGTTAGAGCCAACTACTCTTCTATTTCTAGTGACTTGGATACTTGGAGAGTCCCTGTCGCACACTCAAAAAAATAAATGAAGAAAGAGAACAGTTTTTTTTCTTGGCACATAGAGAACCCTTACCAAGTGTAAATATTAAATTCTCTCTGGTTGAAAAATGAAGTACCCATATATTTTCTCTAATTCATATTATGTCCTTAAATATGCTATATGTTTGAAACATTTAACATACTAAGCACAGTTTTGTTTGTTTAGAATGTAGGTATTTCAGCTATAAACATGTTATATTAAGCCAGATTTACTGTATTACAATCTACATCAAATATTTCACTACCAAGGAATTTGGAAATCTTGATTTACATATTAAGAAAGTTCAGCTATGCATATATTTTCTCAATTTATATGTCTAACAAATTATTAGCATTAATCTGACTTGTGTTAATTTATTGGAATTTGTATGCTTTTCAAACGAACAGTTATGGTTTGGGCAGGCTTTTTTTTTTTTTTTTAAAGATTTTATTTACTTATTTGAGAGAGAGAGAGAAAAAAAGAGCATCAGCAGGGGGAGAACCAGAGGGAGAAGGACAAGCAGACTCCCAGCTGAGCAGGGAGACCAATGCAGGGCTCGATTTCAGGACCCTGAGTTCATGACCTGAGCCAAAGTCAGATGCTTAACTGACAGAGCCACCCAGCTGCCACTGGGCATTTTTTTTTGGTAACTATTTTCTGTAGTTAAAATAGCTGATTGATAAGAGAGATACTTTACTTAAAAACTATTTATTTTTTTAACTGGAATTTAAATACAAACTTTAAGAAAAAAAGAAATTTAAAAAATTATATGTTTTTCAGAATTAATTTTGTGGTCAAATATAAGAATCCTTCCTAAGTTTGAGAGTGTATTAATTTCTTTTTGAAATTTTTTTGAAATTTCTTTTTTTTTAATTATAAAAAAGGGATTTAGAAATTAATAGTGTTTAGGGGTAATGCTAGTCAAGAAGGAAGACATTCCTAGATTCTAATATTTTGTCTATTCTGCAACAGATTCTCTACCACCATGCTGTGCATATTTTCCTGTGACTCTTTAAAAAGTATCAGGAGACTATGATTAGAAACTCATTTCTGGTGATATATTTACATCTTTTTTGACATATTTACATTTTTAAATAGGAAATGATGGAGATGTTGATTATTAAGTTAATACATCAATGACTATTTTAAAAGTAATACTTGATTTTCAATATGTGTCTTCTGTAGTTGTCTATTTTGTAAGACACCTATCTCATTAAATAATAGTAAGTTTTAATTAATGTATTTGATATATAATGAGTAACATCTCAAATGCACACAAAAAGCAAAGATTCTGATGTATTGGATCAAGAAATAATCTATTTCCACATGAAAAAAGTGTGACGCTTGATGTGAGTAGTATAAAGAGAAAAGTTCTTTATAATTTCCATAAGAAACCTTTATGAAATATATTTCAAATTGCCATTAGTTAGGAGCAGAAAGAATTCCTCTGTTACAATAATCTTCAAAAAGGAAGTGGGAAGGGATAAAAAGTGCCCATAGGGGATATTAAACCATCAGGAATTTTCATCTGCAAGAAGTGGAACTTATGAAATAGTGGCATAGTGTGAAATCATACATTTTTTTTAAAGATTTCATTTATTTATTTGAGAGAGAGAGAGAGGGAGCACGAGCAGGGGAATGGACAGAGGGAGAGGGAGAAGCAGACTTCCCGCTGAGCAGGGAGCCCTAAGAGGGGCTGGATCCCAGGACCCTGAGATCATGACCTGAGCTGAAAGCAGATGCTTAACTGACTGAGCCACACAGGCACCCTGAAATCATACATTTTGAATGGCATTTTGAGTGAAGAGAAAACATCGTTATGTGTACTCTATTTTCACTCTCTTTAAGAAAAAGTATCAAATCTCTTTTTATATTTTGTAATGTAAGTTTTATAAAGTCCCAATAAAACAGTAACTTAAAATTCTATATTCATTTGCTTTTTATTTCTCCTATTATTATAGATATGTAAACTTAGTAGGTGTAAAATAGAATATGATGAGTAAAGTAATAATAGTCAATAATAGTCTATAGAAACGTACAAAGTTTGCACATGAGTGTTGATAATCATAAGAACACAAAGCATACGCATCCATTTCCTCCATAAAACAATGCTGAAGCACCCAAAACATCAGCAGTAAAACTTTATGACACTTTCTTTTTCAGAAGTAGTCTGTGAAATTAGAGATTTCATCGGTCTAATTTATTTCTCTAGTTCAAGGGCCTACAGCATTACACTGAGTATGGCAAGGGCTCTCTCAGTATTTACTGAATGAATGATATTTCTAGTCGTAACCAACTGCCTGGCAACACAGAACAACATGGGTAATCACTGTTATCTTTTCAAAAGTTCTGCTCACTAAGATATTTAATAAAAACTTGAGTTCATTGTTCAACTAAGGTATAGACTGTTGATGGTGCAGTTTCTTAAATATTACTATCTGCCGTTGATAGATCTGGTTTTGAATTTCAGTTTCACTTCTTATGTGAACTGATGGAGAGATACTGGTCCAATTAAAATTGGGAGAGAGAATCTGCACAATAATTCAAATAGGGAAAACTGATACTAAAGAATTATTAACTAAAATAGGGTATTGGATTAATGAGAGATTGACTAGTAAGAAATAAAGAGAACGTTAAAGAACAGAATAAAGCAGATATAAAAAGCAACCATAATCCCTAGAAAAGGTACCCCCTGGGGGCTGAGACTGCACTGAAGAGCTTCACCTTTATCCCACCAGTATGCCTCACTCTCACTGAAGTTTAAGGGTTTAGAGATAATTTAGTTGGTTGTGTTGGATTTTAGTGATGGGGAAAGGGATTTGAAGATTTTCTTTTCTTTTCTTTTCTTTCTGTCTTGGACATTTAGTTCGTTCTAGTGACTGAGTTAGGAAACACATAAAGAAAAGACTGGAGAAATTCGGTGAGTGCATTTTGTAGTTGTTAATTTTGAGGTGATAATCTTACTTTCAATTGGGAGTCTCTCCCTTGTTACAGTGGAAAGAGTTCTCTTCCTGTCCGTTGCCAGTTCCTCCATTTCTGCCTTGGCTCACACTTTCTCCTCCATTATTAAGAACTGTGCTCCTAAAATTATTTCTACTCTGCCACATCACCAAATTCAACATGATCAACGTATTTCGCCAGCACACAGAATGTGTAAGAGGATCATCAAAAAACTCGTTTTAACCCACCCCAAGTGATCACATCTTTTTTGATTCCCAGGAGAATTTCTCAGAACCTATTCATTTTCTCAGACTTACACTTTCACCACTTAACACTCTTCTCACTTTACTCGATTTCAGTGGCACTCTCTTCTTTCTTCTCAATGGAAAGACTCTTGTTGAGATTTGCATGCTTCTGTTTTCATCTCTTTCCTTTCTACATTCTCTTCTAAGGTGAACTTATCCAATATCAATGTTCTAAAACTCATCTATTTGCTTGTGAATCTCAAATCTATGTCTCTAAGAATTTTTTTCAGCTAATACAATAGTCTAAAGTTTAAATATGATTGTAACAATGAATGCAATTATTTTTATATTTTTTTCTTGTGCTTTATTCTGGTTTGTACTGAAAAAGTCTTCCCTGATTACACATTTTAAACGAATATCCTTTGTCATTCTTTATATTCTTATGCTGCTTTATTTTTTGTATGTGTTTTATCACTACCTGATATTTTAATACACAAATATTTAGTTGTTTATTCATTTACTGTCATTTTTCTACTCTATTATTCTTCTCTACTATTTCTCTATTGTCAATGTCTTATATCATGAGAATGTAGATAGAAGTAGGTAATCTGTTTTGTTCACCATTGGAACCCTAGTACTAAGAGATATAAATACAGGGTAGGTGCTCAGTAAATTTTAATAATTAATGCATAAATTTATGTGTTGCATAAAATCTCCAGTTTCTTCTTGCTGCTATTAAAATGAAGAACAAATTCAAAGCATGGTCTAAAAGCCCTATAATTTATAACACATGTTAAACTCTTTAACTCATCTCTGTATATTCTCCTGCTTTATTTACTACTTTCCAACTACACTGGTCTTCTTTATGATGCTGAGCACACCAAGCAAATTCACCCATCATAATCTTTGCCTGAATCTTTATTATGTCACATCATTGATGTCTGTCTCCTAATTATTAGGCGAAAAATTTTCTCTGCTGTTCATTACAACATATCCTAGACCTTCTATGGTACATTATAGGAATTAAGTTGATATTATTTGAATGAATTAGTTATTTAACGTAAAAGTAATTAGACTGGTTTATTAGCAGTGAGAAGTAAGAAGTGAACTTGGGGAAAAATTCCTGAGAAAAACCAATTTGGCTGTCTTGGAAACCAAAGGACAAGTTTTGTTTGTTGTTTGTGGATTTTTTTTTTCAACAAAAGGAAACTAGGTAACTCCTGTAATTTAAAATGTATCAGTGTATTGATTACTCCAACATCTATATATTCAACTTTGTTTTCTCTTCTATCTATTCTCTTTGCTGCCAGCAAGCAATTTACACTAGCCGTCTAATAGTACACAGAATCCAATGTATCTAAAATCCATCTCATTAACATCCTCCTCAAGTCTGCTATTCTATCCAGCCAATATTTGCTGATTAGGTTCCCCGAGAATAAAACTCAAAGGTAAAGATTTATTGACAGTGATCAACACACAAGTTCTACACATAGAGTGTGTGAGCAGAAAGTTAGGAGTGATTAACATATAGGGATAGCATAGGAACAGACTAAGGCAAAGGAAAAAAATATTGTGGCAAGGAGATGAGACTCTTACACCCCAACATTGGTCCATCATTGGAGCAGACTGCCTCTCAAAAACAATGTCCCATATTTGGACAAGGTGGCTCTCTTCAGCATGGAGCATTCAGCTGTCAGGTTTAGTTGTCACAGCCTAAGCAGCTAGGGGGAAATGAATGCTTCTGTCTTAAAAAGAGAAGGATATATGGGGAGCACACCTCAGTGTCCATAGCATCAATCTAAATTAGATTACTGTCAACCTCCATTACCGGGTGAAAAATAGCAGCTTGAAACAGAATTGATTTTAATTAAAAATTGTCATGCTTTTGTAATACAATATTTTAATAGGTGTCTAGGGTAGAGGGGTTGACCTTTAGAGTATGGGTATTAGCTAAGGGCCTCAGAAACTGAAGAGAGTAACCAAGTGTACAATGTAGGTAATTAACTAGAGGAACATATTTTTGTTCTTAAGAAAGAAGGGACAAAGAATTAGAAAGGGAAGGGCATTGTCTGAATAACTAAATACTGAGATTATATGGAATTGGGTACTATATAAAATGAAGCAGCTTATAAAAATTTCTAATTGGAGGGAAATAATGATTGTAATTGTTGTTCTAAAATTTCTTTTTAAATCAATGTATTTTTTTTTTTAAGATTTTATTTATTTATTTGACAGAGATAGAGACAGCCAGTGAGAGAGGGAACACAAGCAGGGGGAGTGGGAGAGGAAGAAGCAGGCTCATAGCAGAGGAGCCTGACGTGGGGCTCGATCCCAGAACGCTGGGATCACGCCCTGAGCCGAAGGCAGGCACTTAACCGCTGTGCCACCCAGGCGCCCCTAAATCAATGTATGTTTTTGAACGTCAATATATCTTCTGTTCTTCCTACCACTATTCTAATCTTCAATATAGTCTTCTATACTTAAATCCCTTCTGGAGGTTGTGCGAGTGTGTGCATGTGAATTTTTATATGTGAAAGCATGTTGAAAACAGAGGTAACAACTGTAGGATACTGAGATGGTCCTTAACTGGAGATAACTCACTGTTAGTGGGAGTTCTGAGCTAGAGGTAGGGAAAAGAACTTATAGCCTTCTAGGATTTTATGAATTCTACAAATAGGGCCTTGGAAATTTCCAGTACATACATTTTTAATTATTCCTTAGAATATCCTGCTTTGGTGCAGATTTCCAGTGTGAAATTGTAAACTGCCAAAAATCAGATAATATGTTTTATGTAGGTTTTGTAATGGTTACATTTATGAGAGCAGGTCCTCTGGAGTATTAGGAGAAGACAAAATTTTTTATCTTTGCCTCCTAGTGTTCCTTATATTTAGTTGCTAGACTTATATCTTCTGATCCCTGTGGATGAAATTGAAGGCAGGGTTCATGTTTAGTTATCTATTGCTCTGTAACACGTTGCCCCAGAACTTACTGGCTTAAAATAACAACATTTATTATCTCACCATTTCTGAGAGTCAAGAATCCAGACATGGCTTAGCTGGGCCTTCAGGCTCTGGGTCTGACACAAAGCTACAATCATGGTGCTGGCCAGTGATATAGTCTCATTTGTAGACCTGATGGGTGTGGATCAGTCTCAAAGCTTATTCTACTCATTGTTGACAGGATTTATTTCCTTACAAGTTGTTGAAAAGAAGGCCTGAATGTCTCACAAGCTGTTGACAATAGGTTTCTCTCACTTTCTTGCTACATGGGCCTCTTCATACAACAGCTCTTAATATGGTAGCTGGCTTGATTAGAATGAACCTGCACAAGGTAGAATAAACAATGCCAGCATAACAGAGTTTACAGTCATTGGGAACCTAATCTCAGTAGTGATGTGCACTACTTTTGCCATATTTCTACTCATTAGAAAAGGGTCACCAGACCTAGTTCACAGCCAGAGGGAGAAGATTAAACAAGGGCATGAATACATGTAGACAAGATCATTGAGGACCATCTTGGAAGTTGCCTACTAAAACACATGAATTTTATGGTGGTACTTAGGTAACAAAAACAGTCTGATCATTCCAAATCATAATTCATAGTCTCAGTTTACTGTCATTTGATTGTGTAGCCATGTGTGTTTGTCAAATTTTCATTCTTAATTTAAGCTATACATGATTCCCTGAGCCTTTTAGCCTTCAAGTATATTGGGAAAGATGATTATTTCACTCTTCTCTCTTCCCAGCCAACACTTCTATTTCTCTTATCATGAACTGCTAAGCTGCATACATTCTGAAACAGCACCCACGTTTCGTTTAATGGGAATGATGCCTCTGGAGTCATGAAAAGTGGGTGATCTGCCCTTTCCTATATGACAAAGTTTCTGATCTTTACAAGGTTTTGCTATAAAGAGAGAGAAAATGTAGCAGCAAGAGGAATGCTGTAACTCAACTTAGTCTTGTACTAATATAGCATCAGCCTCAGGGACTTGAAAGTATTGTAATTGAATTTTCACTTTTGGAAAATTTTACGGATATTGCCCATCACTTAGAGGCTGGCGTTAGTTATCTAAAGATGTCTTGAAAAGGTATCTCTACACATTTCAGCCATTTTGTCTTTGTTCAGTGTTAAAGTTTACAGTGGTATCTCGAATGTCTCTTTGCTGAGATCTTTTTACACCTCAAGGCAGTTTTCTTGGATGGTGTCCAAGACAAAACCATGCTAACTCTCTCATAGCATGGCACACATGTGGTCTTTGGTAAAAACAGATGCTTTATCCCAGCAAGCTCTGGGAGGGTGGGCCACCCAAAGCAGCTACTTTTGTATCACTTGTGTGTCAAATCTGCTAGTCATTTCATCACTCTCCCTTTAGATATCTCTATAGGAGTCAAATGCCAGTGCACTCTTCACAGGGCATTAATCAAGCTCACTGAGTTTTCTTAAAGCTTCACTCCCTCCTCCTCTGGTGGGGAAGTGGATCTCAGAGGAGACCATAGCTTTGTTGGTAAATCCTATTTTAGCCTCTAACTCCAGATGCCTTTAGACTTCACAAAAGTGAGTGAAAATGGAAAAGCATTAAAACAATTAAAATCTTTTATAACTCATCCTTTGAAAATCCTCCTCCACAGTCCTGCTTCTTATTTTGGAATATGACATTTGCTTTGGTGATTCCATAAATAGTACCTTATACATATAGGTGCTCAATAAATATTTTAAATAGATATTATTATGCTGATTAACTCTTTAATCATCTGAAGATACTTCATTTGGATACCTAGTTCCTTGGGATAATTCATTCATTATAAGATGCTTTATATACTACACAGTAAGTAACCAAAAATCTCATGAAGCATTTTCTTAGGCTAGTCTCCCCAGAAAGAGACTCCCGAGTTGAGGGTAAGTTTACAAATGATATATGAGGACATGTTCAGAGGGAAAACCAATAAGGAAATGTGGGCAACAGAGTAGAAAACAGGAGGTTGCCAAACAAGGATGAGACCTCAAGCTAAGTCATGCCGAAGGTAACATAGGGCTGATCCCATAGGGGAACAGTGAAGTATAAGTTTCACCTCTCAGTTTAACTGACCTAAGGCAAATGAGCCAGATCTTTCTTACAACTGTCACATGCCTGTTAGTCATTGGTTATGGGCAGCTCCAGACAGAAAAAAATTATCTATCTGGCTTTCAGAAAATGTCAGGAAAGTACACTCTAGTAGCCTGAGGGTCCCTTCTATGAAAAGTACACAAACTGTAAAAGATATCTAAGGGGACCTGGGTGGAGTGCCAAACTTACAATACACATATCTTTTGATAGCACAAAAGAGTTTTTAGTTAAATCCTGTGACAGTATTTTATTTGTGAAATTTACTATTCTATATCTTACTTATTTCACCTAAAATTTTCTTGATGAAAATTCATTATCACACCAACTGTCACAAATCATTCCTGGATGGGACATACAAACAGTATTAATCAGATTATTTATGAGAAGTGTCTTTTTTGTAAAAATGCTATCTATGAAAAAAGAAAGAGAAAGGCAGAAAGGCAAAAGAAAGAAAAAGAAAGAAAGAAAGAAAGAAAGAAAGAAAGAAAGAAAGAAAGAAAGAAAGAAAGAAAGAAAGAAAGAAAGAAAAAGAAAGAAAGAAACGAACTAGCTCTTCTGGCTACCTCCTAGCCAAGTGATTATCAAATCAACTCCAGAACAAGCTAGATTATTGTTTGATGCTACTCATAGGAAATTACCTTACAAAACACATGCTATCAGTAAAGATAAAGTTTCATTATGAAGAAAACATACATGACTCAACAAAATGTATTGCCACTAAAAGGAAAATAACTCAAAGTATGTCATCTGCTATTCGTAAGTACATCACTCATGTGCAAAAGACACAGGAAGAGGGTGCGATCCACTTTTACATACAGGCTCTTCTCAGTGCCTTGCAGTCTTCTGATATAAGACCTGGTCTAGCAAATCTTATCAATAAACTCCTTTAAAAAATGCCATAGAATTCTTAGTTCTAATCTTCCTTCATCTCTTTGGCTCTTATCTATTAAAAATCTACTCCTTGACACTCTATGCTTTCTGGGTTAATTTTTTTTTTCTGTGTCTCATTCTTCTCATTTAATTCTTTTTACACAACATTTCAACAAATGCAAGATTTGACAAATGCTTAGTTCGGTATCAAATTGAATGACAGTGTGACTACCAAATTATTTTTGGATAGCCACAGTCTTCTCCAAATCTTGGGCTAGGACCTTGGAGTTAACTTCCTTTTGTTTCATCTCCTTTTTGTTATCAATATCATTTTTCCATACAGCACCATATGAGTTCTCCATTTCCCTTCTTCCTTCCCATTCTTTTTCATAATTGTTTCAGAAATCCAAAGGACATTCTTAGGCCTAGATTATTACTGAAGTAAATTGTCCTATATTTTTCAGGTGAAATAATTAAGTTACTAAGGTATCAGACACTGTACTTCATGTACAATATTATATCTTTTAATCCTCAAATAGCTGTCAGATCCAATTATTATTTTATTTTTAATTAAAATATAGTTGGCATATAATATTAATTTCACAGTGATTGAAGACTTTATACAAAGTACAAAATTCTCACCATGATAAGTGTAGTTATCATCTGTCACTATAAAAAGTTACAAATTAGCTTTAAAAAATTATTTGTCTGGGCAATGAGAGGCAATGATAAGAGTGAGGCTTTTAGGGGTGCCTGGGTGGCACAGCGGTTAAGCGTTTGCCTTCGGCTCAGGGCGTGATCGCAGCATTATGGGATCAAGCCCCACATCAGGCTCCTCCGCTGTGAGCCTGCTTCTTCCTCTCCCACTCCCCCTGCTTGTGTTCCCTCTCTCGCTGGCTGTCTCTATCTCTGTCAAATAAATAAATAAAATCTTAAAAAAAAAAAAAAGAAAGAGTGAGGCTTTTATATTCTAATCCTCATTTGAACACATATTGCTAAACAGCCTTAATAAGGCATTTCTAACTGATGAGCATTAGTTTGCTAAACACTGAACAAATGTTAGCTACTCTTATTAAACTCAACAATAGCTTTTCTTAGATCAGAAGTTCTGAATCAAGACCATTAGAGATGCATGTTGATAAAACTCCTCAGATGATTCTTGTAATTCCACCACCTACTGTTAACCAATGACTTACATGTTTTATCTCCTCTCTATTAGCTCTCAGCTGCTTTGAATCTATGAGTCATTGAAAGGAGAGAGGAAAACATTTCTTCTCAGTTTCTCATATATCCAAGTAAAGTAACATCCAGTACTAAGACAGTCTTGCCCTTTCTCCGCTTACCCACCTTTCCCCACAGTAGGAGGAATAAACTATCTGAATGGTAAATGGTGCATAAAAACTAGGAATATGCATTTCAGGTCTTTCCCTTTCCCCTGTCTTCAGATCTGCCTACCTACAGAAAGCACATTAGCTATTTTGCTTCTCTAGATATTCTCTTTTCTATGAAGAATGAACAGTGTTTTCTTAGTACTATCTGTTTTGGGGTGGGGAAAATAATGCTCTTAAATTCAGTGATACAATCATAGTGATCGTGCACCTTGAGTACATAATTCACAACTCCTAAAATTTGGTATTTTGACTTCCATACCCTTTATCCCTCAACTGGTTCAGAATACAGGAAATAAATTAAATGTGTTACATATATCTTAAGCCCCTCAATTCTCAAAATTAATTACTCTATCAATAATATAGGTATTTGAATAGCTGATTAAAATAAATACCCGTGAATGCATAAGCATTCACACATACACATATACATGCACCATGCACGTATATACATACACATACAGGTATCGACCAACCAATCTATCAATCTATTTACAATGTACAATTACAATGTAAAATAAGAAGTGGATCCTTCATGGGGTGCCTGGGTGGCTCAGTCAGTTAAGCATCTGCCTTCGGCTCAGGTCATGATCCCAGGGTTCTGGGATCGAGCCCCGCATTGGCGCTCTGCTCAGCGGGAAGTCCGCTTCTCCCTCTGCCTCTCACCCTGCTTGTGATCTCTCTCACTCTCTCTCTCTCAAAAAAATAAATAAAATGTTAAAAAAAAGAAATGGATCCTTCATCTGAAAGATCATAAAGAGATGAAATAAAAGTTGGGAGCAATAACTAGAGTGAAATAATGCACTAGAGAGAAAAAGCAAAGTCCAGGATGACCACTGACACTCAGGAAGGAGAATTAGATTCCTGTCTCAGATGTGACACTGGCTCATTTTAAACATCAGCAGTTGAACTTTACCCCCTATTGAATCATTCACATGAAACCGGGCAGCACCATATCCCTTTATATAAAAAGGGTGTATATATTTATATAAAGGCTATAGTGAATAGAGATATAATTCAGTTAACATAAGAAATTAACAGTATAAAAGCAAGCATGGGTCCAAGCAGAACCAATTGTCTAAAGGCAAGCAATATTATAAGAAAGAAGAACCAAACACATATGAAAACACTTGGAAAGAGCCAAGAGAATACTCATAGGAAAATATATAGTGTTAAATGTTTATCTTTTTAAATAGAAAGGATGAAATAATTAGAAGAGAGTAATCGCTATAAAGCCAGAATTAATGAACCAGAAAAAACATTATATAGTCTATTAATTAAAAATTCCTCTTCTTTACAAACACTATTGAATTAGCAAATCTATGGTAAGTGTGATTAGAGAGAAAAAAGAAAAGAAAAAAGAAAAGAGGAAAAAGCATGCACAAGCAAGACTGGGAACAAAAAAAGCACGTAACTAAAGATTTAAGCAAGAGAGATAAAATAATAAGTGAATACTGTGTTCAACTTTATGGCAATAAATTTGACAACATAGACAAAATGGTCAATTTTCTGGGGAAAAAAATACATTTTTAAAACTGGCTCAGAAACAAGCAAAGTACCTCAAGAGATCAATAACTGCAGTCAATATAAAAAGGTTGTAAATTTTCTACCTATAAAGAGAGACAGTGCCAAGGCAGTCTTGAAGAAGATTCTAGCAAGCATTCAAGAAAAAGATCATTTTCACTTTTTATAAAATATTCTGTAGGAAAAAACTAAAACAAAACCATGGACACCTATCCAACACAGTTTACAAGAACTATATACTCCTGACATAAATTTCCCTAAAACAAAAAGAGTACCAATAACACACTGACCAACCAACCAAATAACAAATAAATAAAACTATAGGCCAATCTTGTGAATACACATGCTCAAAATATAGATATAATTGCAAAAATAATTATACATCATCAAATGATACTAATATGAAAAAATGTATACTCATCATGTAAAATTTATTTCCATATTATAAGGTTAAAGTAAAAATAATAAATATACAAAATGTAATTACCACCAGTTTAACTCTACTAGCAGTATTTAGGTTGATGATCAAACTCTTGAAACACAGTAGGGTTCAGCCAGCACCAATCTTACTTAGCCTTCTCATCACTTCTGTGTACCATATCTTTATTATCTTTTTCTATGTGTGCTGTGATGTGAAAAAAATTGGGAGGACTTTTTTATGCCCTAGGAGTCAGATCAGAATTAAATGCATGCTCCTAGAGTACAGTCATTGCATTCATGAGCATTTATCATATCCCTGGGGTGTTAGGCTGGATAAAATCTTGAGAACAATATTACCAAACTCTCTCTCTCTGTTTCTCTCTTTCTCTCTCTGTATGTGTATGTCTGTGTGTGTGTTGAGGTCATGCAAGAAAAAATAATCCAAGGAAATATATGCTGTAAAAAAAGATATGAATATATAAATATTCACTTCTGCCTAAAAAGAAAACAGTGCAACTTGCAAAGTAAGAACAGAGCAAAGGTACCATGGTTCCAGGCAATTCTCCCCCCCCAACTCATATCATATGTGGGTTATGCATGGTCATGAAAGATGAAGTAATTGGATGTATATGGCTCAAGAAAGCCATCATTCTCTGTCTCTTCACCTTTATATTTCACTAATCAGTATATAGCACTAGCAGTCACATAATCCTCTCAAGGATATGGGACTCTACCTTATTTTCTGATGTAGCTATATGATCTCAAAACCTATTACACATCACACAATAAACAATTTTGAAAATAAAGTATACGTGATTACTCCAGGATGGTCCTCAGATTATTTCTCTTGGATCTGGCATAAGTAGTTTCCTAAAAATTACTTGAGTTAATTTTGCAAGAAAAACCTAATGAAACATCATATGTCTCTGGGCATACTGTTCTATTTCTTGTCCTGTATTCTTTTTTAAAAATAAGTATACTTAAATGTACTTTTTTCCTACCATCTGCACTATTTTACATCCCCAATGACACTGTACAAGGGTTCCCAGTTTCTCCACATCTTAGCAACACTGGTTACCTTTTTTTGGTTTTGTTTTGATAATAACCATACTAACTGTGTGAAGTGATATCTTGTTCTGGTTTTGATTTGAATTTCCCTGATAATTATTGATACTGAACACTTTTTCAATATTTGTTGACCGTTTGTATATCTTCTTCGGAGAAATACTTATTTTTTTGTCCTTTTAAAAATTGGGTTATCTGTTCCTTGTTTGATTTTGGGATTTTTTTTTTGCTATTGAGTTGTGTGAGTTCCTTATGTATTTTGGATATTAAACCCTTATCAGATAGATGGTTTTCAAATACTTTCTCTCATTATGTACATTGCCTCTTTATTATCTTGATTGTTTACTTTTCTGTGGAAAAGTGTTTAGTTCAATGTAGTCTCACCCACTTTTGCTTTAGTTGCTTGTACTTTTGGTATATACCTCAAAGAATGGAAATCAGAATTGTGTTCATTGCCGTACTATTCACACTAGCAAAGTTATGGAAATAAACCAAATGTCTATCAATAGACGAATTGATAAAGAAATGGTGGTTAATACATAGAATGAAATATTCAGTTTTTGAAAAAGGAAATCCTGACATCTATGACAACATAGGTGAACCTGAAGGACATTATGCTAAGTAAAAAGCCAGTCAAAAGAGGGCAAATACTGCATGATTCCACTTGAATGAGGTACCTGAAATAGACTCATAGAAGAATAAAATGTTAGTTTCAAGAGCCCGGAGGGGAGGCGAAATAAGGAGTTGTTCAACTGGTATACAGTTTCAGTTACACAACTTGAATTAGTTCTAGAGACCTGCTGTACCATAGTGTCTGCAGTCAACAATACTATATAGTTTCCTTAAAATTTTAAGACGGTAGACAACATGTTATGTATTATTACCACACAAAAATAAAAATAAAAATAAAAGAAAGGGTTGTAGGAAATTGTTGGAGGTGATGGAAATGTCTATTTCCATGACTGTGTGATGATCGCATGGGTGTGCGCATATGACCAAATTCATCAAATTGTATATATTGAATATGTGCATTTTTAGAGCAATTTTCGGTTCAAAGTAAAATTGTTGGGAGGGTATCGAATTCCCATATTCCATCTACATATGCATAGCCTCCCCCCCCTTATCAACATTTCCCAAGAGAGTACTACATTTGTTACAATTAATGAACTTATATTGACTCAACATAATCACCTAAAGTCCATAGTTTAGTTTAGGATTCACTCTTGGTGTTGGACATTTTATGAGTTTGAACAAATGTATAATCACATGTATCCATCTATAGTACAATGCAGAGGATTTTCACTGTTTTAAAAATTCTCTGTGTTCTGCCTATTCATCTCTCCCTCTGCTCCAACCACTGATCTTTTTGCTCTCTCCATAGTTTTGCATTTTCCAGGTAGTTATATAGTTGAAGTCATACAGTATGTAGCTTTTTCAGACTGGCTTCTTTCACTTAGTCATATTCATTTAAGCTTCCTCCATGTCTTTTCATGGTTTAATAGCTCATATCTTTTTAGTACTGAATAATATCCTATTGTTTGGAATTTTACCACAGTTTGTTTATCCATTCACCTTCAAAAGGGAATATTGGTGGCTTCCCAGTTTTGGCAACTACAAATAAAGTGGTAGTAAACATCATGGACAGGTTTTCGTGTGGACATGTTTTCAACTTTTTTGTGTAAATAAATACCAAGGAGCATGAATGATCGATCTTATGATAAAAGTATGTCTAGTTTTATAAAAACAAAAACAAAAAATGGCAAGCTGTCTTCCCCAGTGGTTGTACTATCTTGCAATATCACCATTAATGAATATGAGTTCCTGTTGCTTCACATCCTTACTAGCATTTGGTATTGTCAGTATTCTAGATAACGGCTATTTTCTAATAGGTATGGACTGGTGTCTCATTGTTTTTTAATTTGCATTTTCCTGATGACATATAATGTGGAGCGTATTTTCATATGTTTATTTGCCATCTGTATATCTTTGGTGAGATGTCTGCTAAGATCTTTGGCCCATTTTTAAATTGGGCTGTTGCTTTTTTGTTGAGTTTTAAGGGTTCTTTTTATATTTTGGATAACAGTTTTTTATCAGATGTGTCTTTTGCAAATAAATTATTCTAGTCTGTTGTTTCCCTTCTCATTTTCTTGGCACTATCTTTCACAGAGCAGACTTTTTAATTTTAATAAAATCCATATTATCAACTATTTCTTTCATGGATAGAGTCTTTGGCGTTGTATCTAAAAAGTCATTAAGAAGATATTGCCATACCCAAAGTCATCTAGATTTTATCCTGTGTTATTTTCTAAGAGCTTTATAATTTTACATTTTATATTTAGGTCTATCATTTACTTTGAGTTCATTTCTTAAAGGGGGTAAAGTCTGTCTCAGTTATTTGCATGTGGCTATCCATTGTTGCAGCAATTCACCAGTCATTACAGCACAGGTTTTCCTACTTTGGTATTGGTTCCCAGGGTAATTTGCTCTCATGAATCTCTGCTCAGGTAGCCTGTCACTCCTGTATTTTTCTGTCTGTCTCACCAATCTTGGGATCAGTCACTTATCTTATGTTCTCATCTCTTATAGATCCTAGAAGAATTGTTGATTTTCAGCTTGTTTAGCTTTTTACTTTTTTAAGCAGAATGAGGACTAACATATATATGCAACTGGAAACTGAAGTCCCTGTGCAGTTTTTGCATATCAATTATACACCAACAAAGCTGTTAAAGAAGAAAAGGAAATGTGTGTGAAACTGATTCTTTCTAGTGAGCTAGACTGTCACTCTGAAGCCAAGACCATTATTAATAGTACAGCAAAGCAGATATTGTAATGAGACAACTAAATAAATTTCCAAAATAACTTTAAAAAATTCAGCCCACATCCATACTAAAACAAACAAACAAAAAAAGAGTTGACTTGGCAGAACAGATGTAGTAGATATAATCTGGAGCATGAGGAAGCAGGGCAGGGCCAGCTGTGTAATTTACAGGGCCCAGTGCAAAATGAAAATGTAGATCCCTTGTTCAAAAAAGTAGAAAAAAGTGCTAAAGTGTTGTTAAAACAGATACTAAAACAAAGCTTTTTACTTTCTGCAATCTCTCTCTCATTATGGTGTTTTTACTTGCTATTTTATGTTGTTCTAAATAAAGAAAAATTAAAAATTAAATTAAAATAAAATAAAATCCATGTAACTAGCAATAAACTTGTTTAAATTTTAAGAGACAGACATAGGATATTTACAAAAACAGTACACTTTATGATAAAGTGTTGGAAGCATCACAATTAACATGAGGATATTACAAAGATGTTTTACTACTACTCAACATTGAACTGGAGATTCTAGCCAGTGCAATCAGACAAAAAGAAAAATAAGAAGCAGAAATAATTTTATAGAAGGGGATAAAATGTCATGGGTAGAGTGTGAGGATATTTCATGAATGTGATCATGTACTTAGGAAATCTAAGAGAATGAAATATATTATTTCAGCATCATGTTATTTAGGTGGTTCTTGCTCAGGGACATTCTTATATGCAGAGGACCTAATTCTACAAGTAGAAAATTCTAAACAATGTATACATATGGAAAACTAGTATTGATCAGAGTTGCATGATACAAGGTCAATGTGCCAACTACATTGCTGCTTAAGAAACGAACAGTTGGAAGATAGAAAGATAAAAAAAAACCCATTAAATATATATTCAAAAAGATAATCCTTATGAATAAATATAACAAGTATACAAAACCTCTACACTGAAAACTACAAGAAAAACATTAAAGAATACGTAAATAAATACATAAGGAAATATACTGTGGTCATGAATTGGAAGACTTGCTATTAAAATATCATTCTTCTCCAAATTGATCTACAGATTAAATGTCCCAAATCAAAACCGTTGCAGGTTTTGTTGTTGTTGTTTTTGGCAGAATCTGACAGGCCGATTGTAAAATTCATAGGGTATATAAAGACTTAAAATAGGCAAAGCAATACTGAAAATGAAGAGTTGGTGAATTTGCATTTCCTGGTTTCAAGACTTAGTAAAAATCTACAGTAATCAAGAAAGTATGGTATTGGCATAAGAATATAGGGATAGAGCAGTGGAACAGAATAGAGGCTGGAAGTAGATCCACACACATATAGTCACTTTATTTTCTTCAAAGGCTTCAAAGAAATTCAATTGGAAAAGAAAATTTTGAAAAAATTGTTTTGAACAACTATGGAGATACAGGGGAAAATAAACTTTGACTCCTAACTTTCATAATATCAAAATAAATATAAGATTGATCATAGGCTTAATTAAAAAAATACAATTTTGAAGATTTACAATGAAAATTTAGTATATTTTGGTATCCTTGTGGTAGGAAAGTATTTTTAAGACAAAAAACACTAATCACAAAGGAATAAAAGTGATACATTGGACTTCAACAAACTCAAAAACTTTTCCACATCAAAAAAGTATCATTTAGAAAATGAAAGGACAAGGCAGAGATTTAGAGAAAATATTGGCAGTGCCTGTAATAGACAAAGGAATAGTATCCAGAATATAAAATAAAACCACTAAATATAAATAACTGAAACAGTGTAATAAAAATGCGTGAAAATGTGAACCTACATTTTATAAAAAAGATATTCAAATGGCCAATTAGTCCTTGAAAAGGTTCTCAACATTATTAATCATAACAGAAATACTATATGAAACCACAATAAGATATGATTATCATTCTTTAGAATGGCTAACATTAAAAATAGTTGACATCAAATTTTGGCAAGGATGTAGAATGATTAGAATTCTCATATGTGGATCATTGGTATATAAAATAACATAACCACTTTGAAAAATAGTTCAACATTTTCTTATGAATTTCTTACACATGCTATCTTATTTATTTATCAAAGAGAAATAAAAGCATGTTATCAAAAATATTTATATCAAAAATGCTCATAATGCTTTAATTTATAATAACCCAAATTTAGAAACAACCAACAAAGGAAAGTAAAAACTGATTATAAATACCACTCAGCAATAAAAGCACATGAGCTACTACTGATTCATGCAGCAACATGGACAAACCTTGGAGAGATAATGTTGAACCCAACCCAAAGAGTTATACAATATGTCTATTAACATATAATTTAAGAGAATACTAATGTAACATATGCTACTTAAAATCAAAACAGAGTTTGCCTTGGGGAGCAGATGTTGTCATGGATAGGAAATCGGCATGAGAGTATTTTCTTAGATGATGGAAAATTTTCTTTAACTTGACTGAAGTGACGGTTACTTCAGTGTATTAGTATTAGTGTTAGTCAAGTTTCCCAAACTCTATGAGTAAGACTTGGACATTTCATTGTATAGCTCAATATAATTATAAATTATATCTCAATGTAAAAATAAGCAATATCAAAATAATAGAGGGACTAAAACTGAAAAATGTATTAGAAAAACAGACAAAAGAAGTAAACTGCCATACTTCTCCCTAAAATATCTATAAAGTTATATATAAAGTTGTTTGGCTTCACTTATACTAAGATAAATGTAAATTAAAACTACTTTGAGATAGATATTTTTCACCTTTTATATTGGCAAAATCCCAAAAGCTTGATTAAAGAAGGCAAGACTAACAAGATCGTAAAAATTCATATATTTCAAGAAAACAATGATGCAATCCATATTAAGAGAATCTGTAAAAAATGTTATGAAACACATTTTTTTGGCCCTTTCCCCAGAAATCTCATTTCTAGGAATTTATCCTAAAGATACACATTCACTAATTTAAATGACATAATATCAACAACAAAAATGGATGCACAAATGCAATTTTAATAGCATTATGCTGGAAATAATCTAATAACATATATAGATTAGTGACTGGGAAAAAGAGATATAGCTAGTCATTAGAATACCATACAGCTGTAAAAAATACAAGAAAAATCTCTGTGAACTTAGATGGAATACTTTTTAGGATATATTACTAACTTAACAAATTATGTGTAACAGTATATATAATATGTTACTTTTTACATAAGAAATAAAATAAAGCTAGTTTTGAATAATATTTGAATAATAACCTTTGAAACTAACAAAAATACTTACAGGACATGAGTTGAAAGTAATAAAGTAGATTCAGCTTTCGTGAATATACCATTTGCCACAGTTTTGAATTTTGAACCATGTTATTTTGCATATCAAAACTTAAGTTAAATTTGTTTAAGGGGGTAATAAGTAAATGAGTAAACATATTTATATTCTTAGGAGCAATTATTCTTACTCTAGATGAAGAGAGATATAAATTTTCCACTGGGAAAGAATGGGAGGGAGGAATGAGGTTGAACTAGCGTTAGAGGCATTGGGATCAATTCATTATTAAAATGCAGAAAAGCTGATTAGCAATGACCACATTTCATGCCCACTTCAGAAACTATTCCATAATAAAAACAAAACAAAACAAAACAAAACCAACCAACAAGCAAACCCACAAGTGCTTCTTGTAGAAATGACTGGCTTCAGGTCTGGGACACGGGAATTTGAAAGTAAGCTGGACAATGTAATTATCCAAGAAAGTCAGAAAATGCTCCCAGACTAATGGAAATCTGGCTAAACCACACAGAAACCAGATTAAACAGCTCTCACTGGAGATGTGAGCTTCAAAGTGAATAATGATGTAAGTGAATTCTAATATATTTATTTTTAAAAAAAGAATATACAGGTCCATACTTATTACAACAAAATAATAATTAACAAGTGAGAGAGTAGCAAAGGAAAAGCTTTCTTTCATAAAACACTACTCCTTAGTAAACTAAGGACTTCATTTCACTAAAAATTCAGTGCATTTTTATAGTAGACATCTATGGACATAAATCGTTTTACAGAAATAAATGTAAAAATGAATATTCTGGAATTTTATATTTGAAATTTCTTATTTATTTATGAGCATTTATAATGAGTTGTTTAAAATATTATGGCATAGAGACACAAACTCACTTGGAAATTGTTAAAATTGTACATCACAATCTCTTTTGTAAATTCTGGATATATATTTTCAGTTTTATAAACAAAAATGAGTATTGCTTTTTAAACTTGCGTATCATCATATATGAGGGACTGTCAAATATATTTTGTTATATAGCAAATGCAAAGAAAGTTTACGTAAAACATATTTTCCTATTGAAAATTCAAAATAATTCAAACGTTTTAGCAGCTCCTATTAGGCTCTGCCTGGGTTAGCTCTTCCTATCCTCTCTCTTTGCTGTATGCCACACTATCCTCTGTCACATGATAGAACACATCAAGCTCTTGCCTGTATTAGAGGCTATGTGCTTTTTGGCTCTATCCTCAAGGGTCTTCTTCCAGTTCTTTTCATGCCTTTTTTTAAAAATAATTTTTATTTGACAAATTATGCTTTCCTGATGACCTCCTAGTCTCAATTTCTTTATTCTCTCTCAGACTATTATTTCTTCAGAGAACTTTTAAAAAGCTGTCAATATTTATTTTTGTATTTGTTCACTTGTTTAGTATTTGTTTCTTCCACTAGATTGTAAATTCAATTCTCCTTACAGAATGACAATTGTATTCGCCATAAGTTCCATAGGGCTTAGTATGGTGCGTACCACATATTGAGGGTGACAATATAGATTTTTAAAACACAGAAATGAATCAATGTTAGTTATTATTCTTAAAAGCTCGTGGTTCAGTATAAATAGTTGCCTTATTCTTTAAAGCAATTTTATTTAATGTACACACTTTTATTTAACTACCCATATATTAAGCATAGGTATTTGGATGTGTTTCAGGAATAACAAAGGTTAATTTAATGTGCAGCAGATACTTCCAACTTGAATCTATAATGGGTATCTAGAAGGTGATGATAAGCCACCAGGATTTGCTTTGTATAAAGAATGCAGACACATTTCTTGTGGGAGGGGATGGGGTAGTGGGAGTCCTGTTAAGTAAGAAACCATCAAATACACATGCTTACTGAAAAACAGAGCCTCAGGGGTCAGAAGGAAAGCATGCTTACTAAAGGTCCCTCAGGGGTCAACTTCCCTTCTTCAGAAAGGATAATGGTTTGTGTTTCTCATTTAAATTTGTTGTGAGCCCAACACCATGAGCTCATACCTGAATACTGAGAAGAGAAAGACATGTGCAGCAAGTTTAAAATGATGCAACTCTTTTCAGACAAACTTCTCTGAGATGTTGGAATCAGAAAGTAGCGTTACTTGGGCAACACACAAGAGAGGATAAAAGATAGTATCAAGGTTGGGAAAGGAAGAGGCAGCCTCTTTGTGTTAGCCCAATGCAGGCTCAGGTACAAAGGGCTAAGGCAGATAGATGGTCAAAAACCATATTGTGCCTGGATAACAGGCATCCTGATCGTTAGAGGAAGATGAGAACTTCAAGTCTTCTCATGGTACTCATTAGACAACCCATTTGGGCTCCAAAGGGTAAGAAAGAAGACTTTGAGAAAGACTACTATTTGTAATAATAGATGGGAAAAGCGAAATTTTGCTTGAAAACTTCATTTTTACTTCTAGGCCCAGGGCTACACATAGCCCCTGGTTTTACAGAGTTCACAGACTAATTTATTTACTAGTATATAATATTTTGAAGCCAAAGATGTACAGGTTTCTGGACAGCCCTCAAATATTCTTATAATAAGTATTAGCCTTACAACCTTTTTTAAGAATGTTTAGCGAAAGTAAATGAAAAAAGAACAGCATGATAAAGAAAGCACTATGGGAAAATTTAAAAGATAAACCATTATCATAAAAGAGAGTGAAGAGGTATTTCGGAGAAGCAAAATTTTAAAAAGAACTTAAATAAAAGACTATTGTAGAAGATTATTATTCATACCAATAAAGAAAAAAATGAATTATGTGCTTACTGAATTCCTAGTAGCTGCCAGCATTTTTACCAGAAAGTAAAAAAAAAAAAAAAAAAAAAAAATTAAAAAAAAATCTTACGTAGCACCTACCAATTACAATCAGCAAAGACCACTTATAAACATACTGATATTTAGCTTGAAAAGAGATGAAAGAAAAGAGTATAATGCAGAAAACACTATTTTAAAACATTTTTTATTATAATTATAGGTAAAGAGGAGGACATATAGAGAAACTCAGTTTTTAAAAATTTACGTTACAATTTTTATTTTGACCTCTACTGATTGATGTTTTCTAACCAGTAAAGTCCTTAAATTGCCTCAATGATTTTAACTTTATGAACTTTCCACTTGCAGAGAATTACAAAGTGTGGGATTAACTGTCAATACATTAATACTTATTTGTTGCAATTATCAAAGTACTGGAGTTTCACATTACAAATTAGACCAGGCAAATGTTTTTAAAAAAGTGTTTCCAAATTTTTTATGTGGATATACACACATATAAGTAAAATGAACTTCATGGTCTGCAGTATTAATCCTTGCATTCACTTAAAAATATTTTTATAATTTTTGTACTTCTCAGTAGTCTCTAGAAGTTAAATTAGGTGGCATTTTAGGAAAAACCTTAAAGATGCTCTTTTTGAACCATAATTCTAAAGCACTGAATCCATGTTTTGTGCTTATTGTAACTCTATCAATTGCAATTTCTTTTTTTGCACTGATTGGAATTGTTGGATTCAATATTTGTTGTGTTTTTTTGTTGTTTGTTTGGAGCAGGAGGTGTTAGACTTTATTGCCTGACTTGATACCATTTGTTCTCGTGAAATATGGTTAGTGTCACCTTGCTTTTTTATTAAGTGTATATTTATAACCTTTAGAAGCAAATGTACTCTATCCACATGGCTAGCGTTTATTGTTTTATGTTCTGCACGCAAAGCTGCTTTTCTTAATAATAAGAAACAGCTGTGGTAAGCACAACAATGAATGCAATGGGTCATACATGCTTAAATTAGATACAAAGGGAGCCAAGCAGGGCTAAACTCTTTAATTCTGTCTCACTCTTCTATGATTGATGCACTCTAAAAAGAGCAGTTATACACTGTATTGAGATTTAACAGATGCTAAAAGGAGTCCATTCCAGTGTACATTTGTGAGGCAGCTGTGTTTTACACCAGCAGTGATTACAGTGGGGAATCAATGTTTCCATGACAGTAAGACTGACAGAACCTACATACAGCAAAACTAAGGTAAAATAATGGAAAATATTAGTGCGGTCCACAAATGCAATCAATCATATCTACGCTATATATGTATATACATATGAATGTACAAAGTTAGATATCGGTTCATTGGTTTGTTTTTAATATCAGTTTATATATATATATATGTATGTATATATATGTGTGTGTATGTATCTATCTCACTCATTAAAGCTAAAGCTGAATTCTTTGCATAAACAAGTTACTGAACTATGTAGGGCGGTGGTTACGAGACGTATGGAGCTATGTATATAATTAACGGAAAAATAGAAATAAACTTAGAACTTATGGCATGTGGTACACAAAGGTAGCCAGAAATTTTGCTTTTATTTTAGCCTCTCTTCTCGTGGATTTAAAAGTCATCTTTTGATTACGTATTTCATATTTTAAACTTTAAATGTTCATATGAAGAAAAATCTGACACAAAATGAAGTCATTTGTGATGCACTTATTTACTACTGAATATTGAAGGATGCCAAAACTACATATAAAATAGTGTCTACAGAAGATTTACACACCATGATTTCAAAGAATTTACAGGTAAGGATATAGAATTCTTTCATCTTTTGGCTATTATGAATAGTGTTGCAGTGAACATGGGAACACACATATTGAGATCCTATTTTCAATTCTTTTGGATAAATACCCAGAGTGGGATTGTTGGACCCAAAGGGGGTTCTATTTTTAATTGTTTGAGGAATCACCATAGTGTTTTCCACAGTGGCTACACCATTTTATATTTCCACCAACAGTGTGGAAGAGTTCTAGCTTCTCCATATCCCCACCATGGTTCATTATTTTCTGCCTTTTTTTTTTTATATAATGCTTATTCTAACAGGTATGATGTGACATATTGTAGTTTTGATTTGCGTTTCCCTGACAATTAGTGATGTTAAGCATCTTTTTATATACCTGTTGGTCATTTATATACCATTGGTCATTTATATACCATGGGTATTTTGTTATGTCAGCCTAAATATGCATCAGTGGATGAAGGGATACAGAAAATGTGACTGTACATACAATGGACTATCATTCAGCCTTTAAAAAGAAGGAAATCCTGACATATATTACAATATGGATAAAACTTGAGGACATTATGCTAAATGAAATAAGCTAGTCATATAAGCCAGAATGAATAACACATGAACCCACTTATATCAGTTATCTAAAGTAGTCAAATTCAGAAGGAAAAAGTAGAATGGTTGTTGCCAGAAGCTTGGGGAGATAGAGGGAGATTGGGAGTTGTTCAATGTGTTTGCGTTTCCATCAAGCAAGATGGAAAAGTTCTAGATACCTTCTGTACAACAATATGCATATAGTTACTGTACTATACATTTAAAAATTTGGTAAGAGGGTAGATTTTGTATTACTCTGGTATTTTACAAAAAAACAGAATATACAAAAAGAATATAGTTTTGTACATATTTCCATTCAGGTAGTCAATTATTAGCATAGTCATGGTTAGTTCTTTTGGTTTTATAACATATTTTCTAAGTGTGTGTTCCATAAGGAGTATAAGTCTGCTCAGGCTGCCATAACAAAATCCCACAAACTGGGTGCCTCAGACAAAAACACAGTTATTTTTTTACAGTTCTGGAAGCTCTAAGTCCATGACTAAGGCTGGTAAACCTGGTTTCTGATGAGGGTTCTCTTTCTGACTTCATCCGAAAAGTCACCTTGCTATCTCAAAGTGGACTAAAAATGAACTTGTAGCATTTCAGACTTGTTTTCAAGCTCATTCTTCTATTCTCCACTTAATATTTGTGTTTCATGGTTTCATTATTTTCTTCCTTTGTGAAAATATCTCTACATACATACATCTCTAAACAAAAAAATTTTTTGAGACTATATTGGCTTTATTCAATGATTCATGAATTGTGCTAGCATCCATCCAGCAGATGAAAAGGAGCTCCAAGGAGCCGTATAAAATGAAAGACATTTATAGGCAGATGGGAGCCAGAACAAGGAGGTAAAAAGTGGATTGGTTGTGGCAAGGTCCCTTAGGGGATGGCGGAGGTCTGTCAGACTCCCAGCTAGTGCGGATTAGGTGATTTCTGACTGATTTCAGATTCTATTTTGGGAGAGGCTGGAAGTGTAATTAAATTAGGTCTTGGTTTAGTGATTAGGGGCTTAGCTTAAGCAACTCCATTTTGGGCCTGTTTTTTTTTTTTTTTTAATTTTTATTTATTTATTTTTCATAATAATATTTTTATTATGTTTTTCACCACACAGTACTGTAAACAATATTTAACCTATATGTCTATGTTTCATGAATGATATCATACTACAGAAATCTTTCTAAAATGGTATTTCCCCCTAATGATAGGCTCTAATGTACACATTTTAATGATTGTATTATATTCCATTGCAGAAATACAACAAAATAAAGCATCATTGTACTGTGAATGGGCATTTAGTCTGCTTCCAAGATTTAACTATTGCATATAATCCCACCATAAACATTTCTGAACATTTTACCTTGTGCATGTGTGACAGCTTATCTGGGATAAATACCCAAAGTGGATTTGATATACAGAAGGGAATATTATTGTTTGCCTTTGTTAGTGTTAATCTGTTTTCCATGATGACTGTTCTAATTTATAGTCCCACCAGCTATGTATGAAACTTTCTATAGCTCAAAATAATTGGAAGATACTTGATATGATCGATATCTGGGGTTTTTCTTTTTTTGGTGTGTTTTTGTTTTGTTTGTTTCTTGCCAATCTAAACAGCTGATGTTTCTCTCTTGTTTTAATTAAAAATTTCCATAATTGCTTGTGAGTCTAAAAACATTTTCATGTGTTTATTGTTATTTGTGATTCCTTATTGTGAATTGTCTATACATATCTTTTGTCTAATTTCTTACTGTGATTTTTTTTTTGTTTTAATTATTGTTAAGCATTGTAACATATTCCGGATACTAATTTGTTGACAGTTACATGCACTTGGGAGAACCACATTGAGTGGCTTTCATTTTCATTTTTTTTTTTTGCTAATTTTAATGCATTCAAATTTACCATTCATTTCCTTTATACTTTGTGTGTGCATATATATATATAAAATATAATATATATGAAGATATTTTTCAACATTTTTCTACATTCTAAGTCTTTAACAGTTTTCTTTCTCAACTAAGATTTTAATTACATGGCAGTGGTTTTTGAGTAAGGATCCAATTCTGTTTTTTTTTTTTTTCTCAACATGGATATTTTTTTCCTGATACAATTTACTGAATAGTGCATTTTGTTCTTCACTGAATTTTAAAGCATTTTACTTTGAAAAATATAAAATCTCTACTGAAAATTTGAAAGAATAATACAATAAACACTCATATATATTTTTCATCTAGACTCAACAATTGTTCTGATTTCATAACGTTTGCTTTCTTTCTCTGTGTGCATTCACACATATTTATGTATATTGTTGGTGGCATCATTTAAAAGTAAATTGCAGATACAATGGTACCTTACTTACATATTTCAGCACGTATCTCCCAACACAAACAAAATGTAATTACCATATTAGTGGAAAATTAACATTGATATAATATGCTACCTAATAGTTCATATTAAATTTTTTCCCATTGTGTCAATTTTTCTCTTATAAACTAGAACCATTTCTTTTTTTTTTTTTTTTGAAGATTTTATTTTTACTTATTTGACAGAGAGAGTGTGAGAAAACACAAGTACAGGGAGCAGCAGAGGGTGAGGGAGAAGCAGGGTCCCCGCTGAGCAGAGAGCCTGACATGGGGCTCGACCCCAGGACCCTGGATCATGACCTGAGCCGGAGGCAGTCGCTTAACAGACTGAGCCACCCAGGCGCCTAAACCATTTCTGTAATGTCATTAACATTTTTGAAAATCAATGCCAGTTGCCCTGCATAATGTTTTATATAAAACCTGCAGTACAATGAACAATTGATGTAGAATAGTGGCCATAACTGTCTTATTACTTATTTTTAAAAAATACTCCAAAATTTTCTTCATCAAGAATAATGTAGCAAAAGAATATAGTTTTGTACATATTTCCACTCATATAGTCAATTATTAGCATAGTCATGGTTAGTTCTTTTGGTTTTATAACACTTTCTAAATATGTTTTTTCTTTTTTTATAGATGACCATTATGAGACATGACCAAATTTCAAGGTGTTCTAGGAATAATTGATGCTGCCATTGGATTAAGAATGCCTCACAGTGGGACACCTGGGTATCTCAGTTGGTTAAGCATCCGACTCTTGATTTTGGCTCAGGTCATGATCTCGGGGGCCTGGGATCCAGCCCTGCATCAGGTTCCGTGCTCAGTGGGGAGTGTGCTTGAGGATTCTCTTTCTCCCTGTCCCTCTGCCCCTCCCCCCAGCATTCTCTCTCTCTCTCTCTCTCCCAAATAAATAAATAAATCTTAATAAAAAAAGAATCCCTTATGGAAGAAAATGATACTGATTAGATCTACAAGAATGATAGGATTTGGGCAGCTGGAGATGGCAGAAAAACATTTGGGAATGAGAATAACATGCATTTGTTACAGTTGTAGAGAACTAAACAATGGAGGGGTGTAGAGTGAGGCAGGTACATAGTAAAAGAGCCTGCTCTTGCTCAAAGTGATGGCTCTTGGCAAAGACAGCCCTACTTGTATCTAAGTGGTAAGTAGAGCTGAAATCAGATCTTAGAAACTTCAAGATCCAACAGATAGTCTTAAAAAGGGGTAAAAAAAAATCAAGACAATTTCAAGGACCAACCCAGGGTTTCCCTGAAATATTTACTGTGGACAGAGCTAACGTTGGAGATAGAATGAGTAGCTCCAATGCTCTGTTACATGGTATCTGTTACCATGGGCACTATTTTACACTGGAGAACTCAAAAATGCAGTCCCTACTTCTCCACATTTAGAAGGGAGTGCACCCACAGTCTCTGGGGAGTAAATTCCTGATCTTGTTCCACAGAGTTTTCTTTGTTTTTTTTTTGTTTTTTGTTTTTTTTTATTGTTTGTCTAAACAATGAATTCAAGATGCCTGTTTCTTTAAAAAGAAAAATAAGATGTTTGTTTCTCTCTTCTCTCCTCCCCCAATCTACCCTTCATCTGAGAACTAAAAGAATTACAGTTTATAGATTTCATAAAAGAGTTGTGATTCTTGATAGAATATGGAATATATTATTACATATTCCTAGAAACCCTGCAGTTAACCACAAACCTACACAGGAAACTGAACTAATTTCCATTTCATATATGTAGGTGTTGGGTTGCCAGTAAGAGATAAATGATGTGATTTTGTGGAAGGTGGATGGCCACAAAATTATTTAGACTGAGTGTGACTATTGGAGATTCCCCTTTCATGTGCTTGAGGACTTTGAAGGTAACTCCTTGGAATTTACCCCATGTAAAGTGACTGTTCTCCACCAATCATCGCCAAACTATGCCTGTGATCACCTTTATAACAGGTGCATGATTCAATCTAGGCCACAGAAATATGCTGTACAGTCTCTGGGAAAGATTCCTTTACTTCTTAAAACCTCAAAGAGATCATCCGATCCCTTTACTTACCTATAGTTACTGTGTGAGAAAGTGATGCAAAACACGGTGGCAGACATGCCATTGCCATCCTACGATACTTCCTGCTGTCTGAATTGAAAGGTAAAACAAACAACCTAAGATCTTCCGACCATGCTGAGCAACTGAGTCAATTCTGGAGACCAACCTCTCCACAGACTTCCATTTCCAATGGTCTTTCCTTTTTCTGTACATTTGAGTTTCAATCTTGTAACATTTCCTTTCAAACTGAAAAACATTTTACCACTGTGTTTAGCGACAAACTGTCATAGTTTTCATTTTTCTAATATTGTCACTGAAACCTTGCCTTTCACTGAACTTAAAATTCCTGTCAACAGTTTTCTCTCTTTCTCTTTCCTTCCTTCCTTCCTTCCTTCCTTCCTTCCTTCCTTCCTTCCTTCCTTCCTTTTTCTTCCTATTTCTTTCTTTCTTTCTTTTTTTTTTTTTTAACTTTTCACAGCCAAAAAGATCTCTCAAATTGATTTTTGGCCTCCACTATTTCTGGTGAAAAGTCAACACAATGATCTCTGTTGCCCTGTACATAAGATGTCTTTTTCTTCCATGGATCTTGCTGAGGCTTAGTTCTAGGCTTTTTGGGGGGATAGGTTGAGAGTAGATCCAATTCTAGGATAGTGTTTCTCAACCTCAGCATTGCTGACATTTTAGGCCAGATAATTTTTTGTTATACGGGCTACTGTATACAAGGGAAGATGGTTAGCACCATCCTTGGCCTCTATCCTCAAGATGCTAGTAGCACTTCATTATTTGTGACAATCAAAAATGCCTCCAGACATCACCAAACATTGTTCGGTCCAGATATTGTTCACTCATTGACAAATTCACCTGACTTTCCAACTCTCCCACTAGGAATCACTGATGTAGGACGTGGTCCCTACTCCTAATACCCAGTGGTCTTTCCGTTACCTCAGATGAATGCCATGAATGTGTTAGAATTAAATACAAATTGATACTGGGCATGAAAATTCCCAGAGCAAAAACCATTTAAGCCACATAAGCAAAATTTACTTTATGAAGATATGCAAAACTTAATTTAGGTTTTCTTGTAAATGCCTTTGATAAATATAAAAGAAACTTATCTTCCTAAAAATGGCATAAAATGATCACTTAACCAAATATCCAGCTGTCAAGAAATCTTCATTGTAACAAACACTGTGAAGTCTAAAAGCTTCCTCATTCTCATTTTATAAGCCATCCTGTACTCATGCACGTGAGCTTCCTATCAGTTTTGAATTTGAAAGCTCCCAGTTCATGAACTGTTCTTACATGCATAAAAAAACTCTTATTAAATAGTACTTAATAATTTGGTGATTTTAATTTTGCTATTTATGTTTTTTTTTTTTTTTTTTTTTTTTTTTTTACAAACGTTAATAAGTTCTGACAATTCTGGGTGGGCCAGAACTCAAATCTTTGCATTTTTATTTTTACCAATATAATAATGCCAATGCAATGTGGTGTCTCTTTCCTGGTTTTAACCCAGTTGTTTCCACTTTCTGGAAAGCCTCAACTCATAGTATTCCCTGCATATATAGCCCACCTCTCAATGATGGTAGTGCGACAGTTCCCTGGATGTACTTCTGAGGATCCCTTTCCTTGCAATCCCTCCTCTTTCAGATGTTCTAACTCACAGATCTGATCATTGCCTCATCAACTCAACAGTCTCACTGGGTTCTATAAACCAGCTTTTTGCAATGTGGTCAGCAAACACCTACGTTAGGGAGCAAGTTGGACATTCATGCCTAAGTTCACTTTGTAAACTTCCCTTCCCTAGAGTTGTAGTGTTACTTTTCCGTTGACTTGAAAATAATTTCCTTATATAAATTGCCCAGTTTAAGGCTGTTTACAGTGAGACACCTAGTCTGTCAATAGTTACTGCATCATTTCCAAAAGTATATTTAGGTTATTTAGATTTATTATTTGCTCAAATTTTATTCATATCAGAATATTATTAAGAGTTTTTTACACTTTCAATAGAAAAATGCAAAAATAATTAAGATTCATCATAGTTGTATAATTTTGATTATTAGCAATTTGATTACAAACAACTGTCCTTTCCTGGATCTTTTCTCTTTAATTGTGTATAACTGGCTTCAAAGAAAGCTTTGCATCTTTTCAGTAACTTTATATCAAAATCTCCTTTTTTCCTTCCAATTCTTTCTAGCCCTTGATGCCAAAAACCCTCCAGCTATTTGGATAGTATAAGAACTGTCCTTCTTAATCTCTATTTGTCTATCCTATGGAAGAGATCACAGGAAAAGAAAATTTCTTATTCTTTCCTACCCTCCTTCTTCAAAAGGAAAATGGAAAAATTTCTCAGACCCACTAAAATAGAACCTCTAATATTTTTTCCCACCACAAGACCATATTTTCTCACATAAGCTCTAGTCAGAAATGAAAATACATTACTTACTTGTTTGAATTTGGCCCTATTTCTACAGAAAATGCCTACTGTTAATTAAATAAACTTTATGAAATTATTCCAGCAAAATTTCAGCTGCAGTATCCCTTAGACTTTTTAATTTTACTATATCTCTTGCGATATAACTGAATGTTAGAATATATTTTTGAAGAAGAAATAAATTGACCTTATTAAAACCTTAAATCAGTATTTACCAAAAGTCTGCTGTTTGATGCAAAGCACTGATTTGGTTTCTTAAAGGATCCTTTCATCTCATGAGGAAAACTAAGATATGAAAATAAGTAATTAAGGAAGAAATAAAAAGTGAAAAGAGAACGTGATGACTGTGTAAGAATTATGGTAAAACTTTCAAGGTGAATTTGTGTTATGTCATGAAATCATTTAAAAGTCTATGTTAGGAAGAAGAGATTTACCCAGGATTAGGGGGCAGAATAGAATGTTTCTTTGTGAGTATAGAGGCAATATGAGGGACAATATTCAAAAACTATTTGAATTTTAAGTTTCATTATCATACTTTAGTTTCTGACAAATAATTGTCAGACAACATATGAATTGCTACCTTATAGTGTTATGGGGCAAAGGGGTTTATCTTAAAGGCATAGTTTTAAATCCCAGCTTTAAAACAAAATATTTGTGAGAATGGACTCCATTTATTATTCATAAAATGCAAAAACTGATATAAAAAATGCCTAAGATAAAATGTGAAGTGATCAGCACAATATGGTATGGAATGGTTACGTACTTTATGAAGTTTTGCTACCACTTTGTGAATCAATTGATTTATATACTCCATAGAGAGGACATAAATCCTAGGAAAAATTTGTTACATAAGTAAAAGTTATCCATATAATTTCAGCTCTATTTCCAAAACAAATGAGAATTAGGGAATAAGTTATTTTACTAATACTTATATCTCAGTATCACCTATTTGATATTAAAAACATCTGAGTCTAAACCTACATGCATAAAAATATAGAGTAATTCTTATGAAGTATGCATTCTATAAATCCACAGAAGAATAATATGAACACAAGAAAATATAATCTATTGATTAGCAGTCCAAATCATATACACATTGATCCTAAATTTTTATAGTTTCTTCCAAGTCACTCCTCCCAAAACATTTATTCACTACAAAGAGAAAAATAATATATAGTGCAGAAGCCTGGAAATCCCATCCTAATCAGTGATCAATGCTAACATCACCAGAAATGGGAAACATTGTCATTTTGTGTCAATTCATAAAATGTGGTATATTGTCAGGAGGTACTTTGAATCTAAATAAATATCTCATTCATCATCTTATTCTGAATTAATTAATTTATGTCAGTACAAATTCATAGACCCTTATTTTATTGAAAATAATATAAACTGTTACTATAATTATATTTTTTAAATCTTAGAGTGTCTCTGTTTTGGCCAGTGGGAGAAACTTTGACCTACTTCTAGGTCCTTTTGGCATGGCTGAATTATTCTTAAGGACTTTGTTGTTTTATGGCAAAACTAAATGTTCTAGCCTCCTTTGTAGTTTCCTTGACCCAGGCTTGGAATCGATAATTTCTCCAAAGGAGTCTTAGTTTCTTTCTTTCTTTCTTTCTTTCTTTCTTTCTT